>NC_092056.1:157500-160000 GCF_039877785.1 Chaetodon trifascialis
ATGTCTCATAAGTTAATGATAATAAAAATACATTTTATTTGTATAGTACCTTTACAGGAAAGAAGTCACATGCAATAAGTGAGTGCTTCACATAGAAAAAACATAATGGACATAAAAACCAATTTTAAAGATCAATGAAAACCCACATGCATGAAAATACTAGACAATGCAATACCACACAATAAAGTATTAGAGATAAATATAGAGTTGAACAAGGATGAAAATAAAAATTAGGATAAAGCATCAAATCATAGCAAAAAATAATAAAATATAGGTTAATTACATAGAATGTACATAAAATTGTTAAAAATTGAATGTAAAATAAGATGGAGAATAAAACCAATTTGATGATGATGATGATGATAAGGATGACAATAAAAATCAAGAAACAGCATAAAACCACAAAATTAAATAAAATATAGGTGAAATAGAATACATGGAATGCATAGAATCAAGTAAAATGCAGCATATTAAAGGAAGTGCAGCCGTGAATCAGTGTGAGGTAAAGCGCAAAGTTTCAGGTCTGTTTCAGTCAGAGCTCATTAAAGGCTGAAGCTCAGAGATCAGTTTTTACTTTTCAGTCAAAAACATTTAGTGAGCTGCTTCCTGATATCTGTAGGTAGTTTGTTTAGTTTACAGAGCTTTGACAAAAGCTGCAGCCCTGAAAGAAAATCAGTAAACCACCAGATGAGTTCTTCAAGGCAAATAATAAAGCAGGGAGTTAGCAATGTAGCTTGGTGTTAGTCCATTAAGAGCTTTATATACAAGGAGGAGGACATTAAAATCAGTCCAGAATGTAACAGGAAGTCAGTGCAGAGCAGCTGAAACTGGACTCATGTGGTCTCTGCTCTTGGTTCTGGTTCATAGTTGAGCTGCAGAGTTTTGAATGAGCTGAAGTCTCTCAGTGATTTTCTTCTGGAGGTCAGTAAATCAAGCGTCACAGTCATCGAGTCGGCTTGAATTGAACGCATGAATCAGTTTTTCAGCACCTGTTGGTTTAGAAACACTCGTTCTTCTTCTGTTTGTGGGGTGAAAATGAAGTTTTGGTCACCTTGTTGATGTGAGACTGAAGACTGAAAACTCAGATTTAATCCAGAAATCTAATCTCACAGATTATAAAACAGCATTTCTCTCTTTGTTTCAGGCAGACTAGAAGGATTTCAGTTTGTCTCATTTCACTTGAAATTAACACTTTCTCATCCATTGATTTATTGATGAACAGACGATCAGTGATGGAGTCTGCAGCTGCAGCATCATCTGGTTCAGCACAGACATTCAGTCGTGTGTCGTCTGCATAGAAACATACTTTGTGCTCTGTAATGATGCCACCCAGTGGCAGCATGTAGAGTGACAACAGCAATGGACCAATCAGCTCCCTGCTACCTTAAACAGACGTCATGTTTGCCAGACACATGATCTCCAAGACTGACGTCCAACTTTGATGTTTGTTTGAAACCAGATTAACACTCAGTCAAAGACCAACAACTGATCAAGACCATTGATTCAGACATTGTGATCAGTCGTATCAAATGCTGCTCTGAGGTCCAACAGGATGGATGGATCCCATCACTGTCTGGATTGGTTTCTTCAGTGAAGGTTTTATAACAGCTCTTTTAAATACATCTGTGAAGATGTCTGTTCGCGGAGATGAATCTATAACCCTCAGGACATGAAGCACTGTCAAACACCTGTTTTAAAGTGCTGAAGGTGCAGCATCAACACATAAGGTGGCAGTCTTGCAGAGCTCAGTTAATGTAATGCAGGTAAATTTTCCCATTGTGATGACATTTTCTTTCCAAAGGTCAAAGGTTGGCATCACTGTGACATCATAACGTTGTGTAGAAAGTCTTTTCTGTCCATTAATCAGCAGCATCACTCAGGACCTGAAGGACAGACTGTAACCATATTTCACGTTTACTCAGATCCTGAATTGGTGACTCTAATCTTCAAACATTTACAGTATTTTTTGTTATTGTTGCTTTGAAGCATCATTTGTTTTGAAATATTATGTGTTGTGTACACCTTCTTTCTTAAAAAAAAAAAAAGCAAAATGAAAAATAAGCTCTCTGTTCATTCTATGCATCACCTCATAGCACTGTCTTGTAGGACTGTCTTGTAGCACCTATGTCCAGTTGGGCCACAAAGTTGCGTTAGGGCATTGACTCTTGTTGTTCTCTCCCGTCTAGAACCTTGTGATGTATGAAAATCTCATATGTACGTTGCTTTGGATAAAGTGTCTGCCAAATGACAAATTGTAATTGTATGTGTTGTTGTTTTGCAGTGTTATTTTGCAGTATTTATTGTTTATTTGTCTTGTTCTTGTTGTGTAGGAGGGTTTTGTGTGTGAAGGAGATCGACTTCGTTGGTCATTTTAACAAAGAGTGGGAGTGCTTGTTTGAGAATTTCTACCGTCCTCCGGCTGTGACGGGATCTGAGCTGAAGATCTACTGCAAGGTATCAAAATACCCCAAATCCAGCAAACAGAAGTTCTGATCATGTG
>NC_092056.1:165000-232500 GCF_039877785.1 Chaetodon trifascialis
GGAAGATTGTAATTGGTCAAGTGAGTTGTTAAACAAAAGGTCAGAGTGCAGCGGCCATTTTGAGACCAACATGTTGCCAGTTAATTTGACACGAGGCAACAGATTTCCATGGATTATTAAACTCCTCTGGACAAAATATTTTACTGGACTGGATTGTCTGGGCCTTTGCCTTTGATGGCTGGATTGCTATGAGACTTTGGTGAGTTGCCTCAGTCTTCTTAATTCTTTGTTTGTTGGTGCGGTCGATTGTACCTGTTACCTTTCCAGCAATGTTTTGCACCAAATTTGGAGCTGGAGCTATAGTGGTAGCCCACATTTCCCATCATGCTGTGCTGGACCAGGTAGTTTGTTAAGTCTGGAATGACAACATGTTGGCTGTCCTGATGTACATGTGGAGCTCCACAGAAACCCGTTGTGATGAACTGAGAGGACTGGTGCTAGTGAGACAGACAGGTGTAGACTATCATTTAGCCTTCCTCTGTCTCTTCATCATCATTGCTGATGTGTTTCTGTAGGAAACAAACACTCGCCGTCAACTCAAACTCAGGTCTTTACATAGTTAAATGTTTGTATTTTTCATATTTATTCATACATGAATAACAGTAGAGTAGCTGCTTTATCTCAGTGACAGCATAAACAGTAACACACAGACTGCAGACCAAGCAGTCACTGTGTACATGCTGTATGTACAAGAGCTGCGTGTGCTTCTTAGTTTTTGTGAAATTCTTCAGTTTCTTGTCATTTTAATTTAATGGAGAAAATGAGAAACACCTGACCCAGGTGGCAGCAGAGATCTCCTCTCCTCACACACCTCAGCAAACTGATCTATTCCCTGACTTTATAGATTTTGGCCTATTTGGGAACCAACAGAAAATCAGAATCTGACAAAATTATAGGCAAGGCAAGGCAAATTTATTTGTATAGCACAATTCATACACAAGGCAATTCAAAGTGCTTTACAGAAACATAAAAATACATTAAAATCACACATTTCAAAGAAAGAAAGAAAGAAAGAAAGAAAGAGAGTAGAAGAGAATATAAATATAAAAATAAAAATAAAATGCAATTAAAGGAAAATTAAAAACAGAAACCAGTAATACAATAATTTAGCATTTAGAATGATTAAAACCATTGAGCAAATACATTTACTTTAAGTAAAAGCTGTAGCAAATAATAATGTTTTCAACCCTGATTTAAAAGAGCTGACAGGTGGTGCAGACCTCAGGTGTGCAGGGAGAATGTTCCACAGGTGAGGAGCATAATAACTGAAAGCTGCTTCACTTTGTTTGGTTCTGATAGTGGGGCGGTTAAGCAAACCAATTGTGCATTTTATGAATAAAGCATGAAACTTTCAGCATATCATCTATATACCCAAAGGTTTGATTTCAGACGTGGAAACACTTTCTGTTTGACCTCTGGTGACCTTGACGGGTTATTGACTTCAGCATTGCATTCTTTCACTTTTCATCCCATTATTCTCCATTATAATAATATATATGTTTGTTAAAAAGGCAGTTTTGTTCTAATAAAGACATTCACTTGCTCAGCCATGGCTTTGTGTCCATATGTGCCAGTTTGTAGCATGATTTTACTGTAGTAGACCAGTAAGAGATGGGGAACCCATTTCTTGAAGAGAGTCAGGATCTCCTGGTGCTTGATTCAAAAGACATCATGAGTTCCTCAGTTGCAGATACAGTAAGGAAAGTGGAGTCCCTTGGTGCACAACAATACAAGACCTTTGTGGAAGAATGCCTGGAGCAGCGAACAAAGCCAGTCACAGACACTCTGCCCAAGAACAAATTGCCTCTCTTCAGCTGCCCACCAGTGAAAACACAGTCAAAGCAGAAGATACAACTTGAAGCACTGAAATGTGATTGCAATCTTTTCTCACGGCTGTATGTGTCTTGTCAAACACGTGATGGAGATGTGGATCAGTTCTTCAGCTACGAAAACCAGGAAGCACCACCATCTTTATCTCAAGGAGGAAAGATGCGGCCTGGTACAAAAGCAGACCTCTTGCACTGCATAATGATTGATGACACTAAGTCACAACCTGCTCCTGTGGTTGATGCTGTGTTCCTTGATGGTGCAGCTGTGGTCCAGATGCTGAATCCTGGTACAGCAAAGACCTTTCAGGACTATGCAGATAGTGTCTTTGTGCCATATGTAAAATTCCAGCTTGAGAAAACTTGGCGTCTTGATATTATCTGGAACATCTATCTCCCAGACAGTCTGAAAGGAACCACCCGACAGAAGAGAGGGAAGGGAATCAGGAGACGAGTGATGCCTACCACTGCACTGCCAAAAGACTGGAAAGACTTCCTGCGTGTTGATGAGAACAAAACAGAATTGTTTGGATTCCTCTCCCAGCAAGTCAGTTGCATCCCAGTAGATGAGAAAAAAGAAGTTTATGCAACTCTTGGCAAAATGGTGCTCTGCTCTCCTTCCCAGTGTGACGTGACAAATCTCACCCCATGTTCTCACGAGGAAGCAGACACAAGATTGCTTCTGCATGTGTCAGATGCTGTTCAGAAGGGTTGCAAGAAGGTGACTATTCGTACTGTTGACACTGATGTTGTTGTCCTGGCCGTGACCATGTTTGAGAAGATCAAGCCAGAGGAAATGTGGATTGCTCTTGGTGGTGGAACCAAACTTCGATATATTAGTGTTCATGAAATAGCCAACAAGCTGGATCCAAGCACCTGTGCTGCTCTCCCATTGTTCCACGCATTCACAGGATGCGACACAGTCTCAGCATTTGCTGGAAGAGGAAAGAAAACAGCATGGGAGACTTGGAAGGCTTTCCCTGAAGTGACTGAGGCTTTCGATGAGCTCCTGCAGATGCAGGGTGATTTGAGTGAGCTGTCCAAGTCACGGTTGGAGCGCTTTGTCGTACTGATGTATGACAGGACAAGTGAAACCACAGAGGTAAATGAAGCTAGAAAACAGCTCTTCACTCAGAAATCCAGGGCTCTGGAGAACATGCCACCAATGAAGGCTGCACTAGAGCAACACATCAAACGGGCCACCTATCAGGCCAATGTTTGGTGCAAAGCTTTGGAACCTGACCCTCAGCTGCCAAGCCCGTCTGATTGGGGCTGGGTGAAAGAAGAAATGGGATGGCAGCCACTGTGGACCACCCTTCCAGAAGCCTCAAAGAGCTGCTACGAACTGATCCATTGTGGTTGCAAGAAAGGGTGTACGAAGCGCTGCACATGCAAAAAGGCTGCTCCGAAGTGTACTGCCCTTTGCGCATGCTCAGGAGACTGTTAGGCCTCACTAATAATGTCATTGTAGGGTAGGCACTATTTACTACAGCTAGGCTATGTTAACTTTAAGAGATGTCAAATACTCAATCCAATTTAACACAAATAGTCTGATTTTTGAGTCTGTGTTTGTGACTTTGTGTGAGGTGTTTGTATGACATGAAACTCAATTGACATATCACATACAACTGATTCCACCTATTAAAGCAATTTGATGATGACTAGAGGGTTCCAGAACTCTTATTTTTGATATACTGTCTTTGTACCTGCAAAAAAGTGGAAAAATATATGTTTTTGTCAAACCGAAATTTGTACAGCCTCTGACAAGTTCCAGAGGTCAATTCAGAAGTGTTTCCACGTCTGAAAACAAAGTTCATGGTATATAGAAACACTGTAGAAAGTTTCATGCTTTATTCATAAAATGCACAATACCTTTCATATATGAGCTTAACCGCCCCACTATGATTCTGGGAACACACAATAGACCTGTCCCTGATGACCTGAGGGGTCTGGATGCTTCATATGGAGTCAATAAATCTAGAATATATTTTGGTCCTAGACCATTTAATGCTTTGTAGATCAACAGTAAGATTTTAAAGTCTATTCTTTGACTCACAGGAAGCCAATGTAGTGATCTGAGGACTGGTGTGATATGGTCCATTTTTCTGGTGTTTGTAAGGACTCGTGCAGCAGCATTTTGGATCAGCTGTAGTTGCCTAATTGATTTTTTGTTTAGGCCAGTAAAGACTCCATTGCAATAGTCCAACCTACTGAAGATGAATGCATGAACAAGTCTTTCCATGTCTTCTTTGGACAGACATCCCTTGACTCTGGTTATATTTTTCAAGTGGTAGTAGACTGATTTGGTAATCAGCTTTAAATGGTTGTTAAAATTCAGGTCCGAATCAATAATTACACCAAGATTTCTGGCTTTATTGGTTGTTGTCAGTGACATGGAGTTAAGGTGAGCACTGATCTTTGACCTTTCATTTCTGGGGCCAAATACAATCACTTCTGTCTTATCTGCATTAAGCTGAAGAAATTTCTGGCACATCCACTCACTGATTTGATGAATACACTCACTCAGTAAAAGTAAGGGACTGTGGTCATGTGATGACACAGAAATATAAAGTTGTGTATCATCTGCGTAAGTGTGATAAGAAATATTATGATGCTCCATAATCTGAGCTAGGGGCAACATGTAGATATTGAAAAGAAGTGGTCCGAGAATGGACCCCTGTGGCACCCCACACATCATCCTCATCATCATTATTCAGATGTATGTCATTTAAAACTTTGATAAGTACAGTCTCAGTGCTGTGGTGTGGACGAAATCCAGACTGAAATGCATTAAAAAGATTGTTCTGCATCATGAAAGCATGCGTTTGTTGAAAAACAACCCTTTCAATAATTTTTCTTAGAAAGGGAAGATTTGATATTGGCCTGTAGTTACTAATTACTGAAGCATCCAGATTAGTC
The DNA here is from genome assembly GCF_039877785.1 of Chaetodon trifascialis. Classification (NCBI taxonomy): domain Eukaryota; kingdom Metazoa; phylum Chordata; class Actinopteri; order Chaetodontiformes; family Chaetodontidae; genus Chaetodon; species Chaetodon trifascialis. The sequence continues at coordinate 169,746 of NC_092056.1, forward strand.
TTTTTTAGGAGAGGTTTTATTATTGCAGTTTTCAAGGCCTGGGGAAACTGACCAGACTGTAGAGAATTATTTATTATCTGCAACACATCTGGAGCTATGCAATTAAAAACATTTTAAAAATATATTTTAATTATATATTTTCAATTATATTCAATTATTATAGAATTATATTCACAAATCAAAAAAATTGAACTACAGTTATCCATCACTCCTGGTGCCGTCTTCTGAAATCAAATTTAACTCATCATCTTTATGACGAAAACTGTCAACCTACCTGTCATAAAGTACAGTTATACACCTATCAGGCATAACATAATGTCCACCTGCCTAATATTGTGTTGGTCCCCTTTTTGCAGCCAAAACAGCCCAGACCCATTGAGGCATGGACCCCATTAGACCGCTGAAGGTGTGCTGTGGTATCTGGCACCAAGATGTTAGCAGCAGATCCTTTAAGGCTTGTAAGTTACGAGGTGGGGCCTCCATGGATCGAACTTGTTTGTCCAGCACATCCCACAGATACTCGATTGGATTGAAATCTGGGGAATTTGGAGGCCAAGTCAACACCTCAAACTTGTTGTCCTGAACCATTTTTGCTTTGTGGCACAGTGTATTATCCTGCTGAAAGAGGCCACAGCCATCAGGGAATACCATTTCCATGAAAGGGTGTATGTGTCAAAGTAACATCCAAAAAGTTTCCCGGCAGAACATTGCCCAAAGCATCACACTGCCTCCACCAGCTTGCCTTCTTCCTATAGTGTATCCTGGTGCCATGTGTTCCCCAGGTCAGCTCACCCAGCCATCCACGTGACGTAAAAGAAAACGATTAATCAGACCATGCTACCTTCTTCCATTGCTCCATTGGGCATGATGACTGGTCTGCAGCTATGCAGCCCCATATACAACAAACTGTGATGCACTGTGTATTCTGACACCTTTCTATCAGAATTAGCATTAGCTTTTTTTGCAAATTTGAGCAACAGTAGCTCATCTGTTGGATCAGACCACACGGGCCAGATTTCGCTCCCCACACCCATCAGTCAGTGGCGGATGCAGAACGTGACAGATGGGTGGGCGTGGATTAAGTTTGGGCGGGCCTGATCACCACTTCGCCAAAACTGATAAGATGTGTGTGTGCGCGCACACACACACACACACACTGAAGCCACCACACATCAAGTAGTTGACCAATCACATGCGACTTGAACGAAAAAAAGTCGAGAAAAAAAAACAAAACAAAAAAGCCCAAAACGGCTTGCGCTCTGGCTCCAATCGTTCACTTCAAAGAGCGACTCGTTCTCGACCGATACATCACTACTGTGTTACAGTTGAAAGTGTTCAGACATGTTAATCAACACCTACCTGATAGGGGGTTTGGGGATTAATCCCTGATTATTATTATTATTATTATTATTATTATTATTATTATTATTATTATTATTATTATTATTAAACTGGGCTGTTAAACATGCAGTTTAAATGGAGTTTGAAGGAAGGAAGAGCAATCGTCTTGTCTGACACGAACGAAGTGGATGGCTGGAGTGGAGGAAACACGTGAACGCAGTTTATGCACCTTTACTATTAATGAATATATTTTAAACTCCAGAAAGAGTTCATGGCACGCACCTCCATGCCTTGAAAAATGAATTCAGTCCACGGTGCTCTTCTGTCGGCTGGGAGCCGATGGAGCGATTTGTGCTCCTCTTTACAGCCAATAACAGAACAACGCCTGGACATGATTCATAACACAGTGCTTTCGATAACCTAACAGCGGATCTGTGAGAAGGTGGCGCTGGGTGGAGAGACACCGAGCGCCGAATTCACGGCCTGTGTGGAAGCTGGTGTAGAAGCTGTAGGCAGGGTGCTGACAGAGATCCGTATCTCACTCAAAAAAAGCCTAAAGAAGTGAGTTTGTCACAATATCTGACATAACTGGGAAAATCGTTTTATTTAATTTTTTTTTTATTTGAATTTCTGATTGGGCGGGCAAGCTGTCAATCATGCCCGCCTGTAGCTCCGCCCCTGCCATCAGTGAGCTTTGGCCGCCCATGACCCTGTCTCCGGTTCATCAGGGTTTCTTGGGACACATTTATGGATGCTGACCACTGCAGACCGGGAACACCCCACAAGAGCTGTAGTTTTGCAGATGCTCTGACCCAGTCATCTAGCCATCACAATTTGGCTATTGTTGAACTCGCTCAAATCCTTATGCTTGCCCATTTTCCTGCTTCTAACACGTCAACTTTGAGGACAAAATGTTAACTTGCTGCCTAATATATCCCACCCACTAACAGGTGCATTGATGAAGAGATAATTAGTGCTATTCACATCACCTGTCAGTGGTCATAATGTTATGCCCGACCGGTGTATATTCATTCAGTTTTATTTCTTTTATTAATTGTTCTTTCTTTTCTTTGGGTCTTCTGTTATTGGACGACATGTAGGAAGGATGGGTTTCCTTGAGTGACAGAACAGCTAGAAAGAAAAGACAAAAAAACCCCAACATTATAGTAACTGACTCTGGACAGAGTGCTGCCCTCCTAAAGCTCTGGAGGCTGCCAAAAGCAATGACACCCAGAAGATAAGGATAAGAAAACTAAATGGTAGGAAGAGGGGAGAACAAGGAAGGGTGGACCCTGCTACCCCCTCCAGTCCCCACCAGGCTCCTCCTGATACATGATTCTTCCAATCTCAAATCATAAACTCAGTTATTTTCTTACTGTTTTGTGTTATTGTGTGTGTATTTGTAAAATGAAGCCATCACACCCATAAAAGCTCCTCAAATGTGCTCTTGTGATGTCAGCTGCGGGTGGAAACTGCTGTTCTCTTTACAGACCTGCTCATTTCATTTGTTCACGTGTAGACAAACTGGCTCCACTGTCAGCTGAATTATCTGTTAGCAGCTCCTGTTAGCTGCTCCCGTTAGCAGTGTACTCATGGATGCACATACTGGATCATTGATCTCTGTGATACTCTGTGAGGAAAACTGAAAAACATGAAGACTCTCAGTTCTTCTCTGGTTTCTCTGTGGATTTCTACAGATTTATTCTGGATCATCAGAGATTATGATCTCCTCAGGAAGTGATGTCACACTGAATCAGGTCATACACGTGAATGTATGTGATCACCCTGAAAAGACTTCTGTCGTTCTCTTTTTTCTTCGTCTTGTTGAATGTTTATATCTATTTCAGAGTATATCCTGTCACTTCACCAGGGTTCAAATTATGTCCAGTTTCAGATGATAATGAACGTTTAGCTTCCTCTCTCAGACTGAAATCTGATTAATAAATTTCACTTCAGGACTTCTGTCAGCTGATAAACTGCAGGCCATCCTGTCTCCACGGAAACACACTCTTGGATTTATGGTTTCCTTGACAACAGTTTGACGACTTCCTGTTCCTGCACAGCTGAGAAAGGAAGTGAAGACTCATCACTTCTTTGCAGGCTGTCATCATGTGTTCAAGCTTTATCTGTTTCTGTGACAAAGCTTCTGATGAGTGAAGGTCAATTTGAACAAAGGAAACATTTTTATCCAACAGATTCACTGCATGAAAGCAACAATTTCATTAGATCAGCCTCTAAATATGTGATATCATCAGTACAGCAACAGATCAAAACACAGAAGACCCCTTTACTAAGGGTTAGGGTTAGGTTAGTGAACATTTTATTCCAAAATAAATGGCAGAAGGCTGCAGTCAAACTCAACAACCACTCAGTGGATCTGTGCTTTATTCTCATCCAGCTTTGGAAGAAGTTTGAGAGTTGATGTGTTTATTTTGAATGACACTGCACTCTTATTTTGAAATAGGCAAAACGAGCCGAGTTGAAACCATGATCGTCATGATTGGCTTAGTGGTAATCATGTGATTGTAGTTACATGAGGTTGGATTTTTTTGGGGGAACCCTTACAGCATACACTGACAACAGAGTCATGAACACATGACTTTGGACATGGAGATGGACTTTAGAAAGACAATAAAAAAATTCATACATATAACCTAAATATATATAGCTTTAAAGATAAAAATTAGACTTTTGTATCTGAAAATTCCTCCTTTTTGTGGTTCACTGTAAGACATCTTGGTCACAAACAGGATTCCTCAATCACTGCCTGCAACACTGACCCTCATCAGCTTCTTAAATATTTACTCCTTCACAACAAAACTGGATGCCCTCTCCCAGCAGCACACCTCTGAAGAACCCCTTCCTGTCCGCACCCCATTCTACCCTCATCCTGTGTGTTGGTGGCAGCAGTGACTTGGGAAATTTAGTTTGTGGTCAGAGAGGCCCAACAGTCTCAACCTGACCCAGGTAACAGCCCTTCTAACTGTCTGTTTGTTCCTGGCTGTATTCTTGACAGGTTGTGTGATGGACTCACCCTTCTCATTTCGCTTATCACCCTGGAATCAACCAAGAGTCTGCTCAAGAGACACTTTTGAGGGCCTACTATGGAGGTTGACACCTATGGCTATTTCTCTCCTGACTTTATCTGAGCCCAGGGGAAGACCTCACGATGTTCTCCAGTTTTTCCGCTGTGTCCATTGCCCATCTCCAGTCGTCAATCTTGCTGCCACAAACTCTAGAGGGAGACTTGAGCTGCTCTACTGACAAATGCTGGTGCTAACTTGTGCTTAGCTGACAGCCACTGGACCCCAGCACCCAACTGGGTTCTTGCCTCACTTTTCTGGCCCCTTCTTGGTGGTGATTTGCCTCTGTCAAGCTGAAGTTGTCTTATACCATGAGGATCCATCTGTTATTCCCTATGTCTCAAGTTACTTCCGGTCCTCCTTCATATGACCTCTTAGTTCTACTTTTGGGTCTCGAGTAATTACCTAAAACTTAACATTTGCAGGAATGGGTTTAAGGATCTGTTGCTATGACAACAGTTACAGATGAATTTTAAACCATCTAAGAATCACATATGAAGAACATGGCCCTGATCTTCATCTTCATCAGAAAATAAAACAAAAAATAGTGGAATTAAGATATTATAGTAATATTGTCACAGTAAAATCATACCTCTGACCAAATAAAAAAAGCTCAGCTCTTTGACCTGAAGCATTTTTTTTGGTGAGAGATTTAGGCCATGAAACTTCCTGTGTTAAAATTAATAGCAGGAAATGTTAGCTGAGATATTACACAGGAGTTCAACTGAGAATCAAAATAACACACACACAAAAAAATGTATTGTTGAGAGAACATGGGCCCAGAATGTATTCAGCCCAAACTTCCATGTCCAGAGATCAGATAAGAACAGGAACAGTGACTGACAGGAAGACAACTGTGACAACCTCCGTCTGTTCTAGCTTATTAAAAGACATTCAACACTGAGGAGGACAGACTCAACAGTCTCCAGAGACTGTACACCCTCACTTACTTCCCGTCACCTCACTTTTTTTTAGGAATCCCTCTTTTTCTTGCTTTCTGCATTTATTTTAAGGCTGCAGGGTTATATAGGAATCATTTTCTCCTATTATGATTATCATTTGATCTCATATTTTGGCTTCGTAGTAACCTGCTGTGCTAAATAACACTAATAAATCATTTTGCTTTATTTAAAAACAGAAGGTCTCTCTTTCAGGTTCTGTCCAATCACTCATCTAAGGCTCTTTGAGTAATTTGAGGTAAGGCCCATAATGTTAGATGCTAATCAATGTCTGCCAAGAGAGGGAATAGCATTGGGAATATTGGGGCAGAAATCATTATGACTAATGTTTTCTTGTGGGAAAGATATCCTTGCATTGGCACACTACTTCTCTGTCAGAAAATTCCCGGGAGAAGGCAAACACATACGGATTTTTTTGGTAATAATAAGCTACTGTGTTCTTGTTGTTACCTGTTTCAGTGAGTAGAGACACTGGACAAAGCATTTATTTTCACACACCCCAGTGCATCTCTATTAATGCTTAAGGCCTTGACAAACCTGTTAACTAGTAGCACGAGCCTCTGGCAGCCCTTGTGAATGGTGAAACGGCGCTAAACCAATAGGAATGTCCTCCAAAGCAGTGTCCAGATGAACCCTCATGTTCAATTTGGAAGGTCCAGCAGAACCAGTTAACAGTATTGTAGTTCAGTCTCTTCTTGTTTTGAAAGGTGCTGTGTGGGAAGACATCAGGACTGTTTCGGCATTCAGGTACCTTAATGCTTCCACCTGCTTCATCATGTGACCTCTCAGTCTTCATAGTTCAAGCAAGGTCTGTTTGGACCTGCAGATGTGGAACTCGGACCAGTGATGGTCATTAGAGTCCAAATGCTAGTGCTGGTTTACAGCCAGACCGATCTTGGAACCCATCAGCTATCGGTTGACAATGATTTAGCCTCTGGATGCAGCGGCCAGTGTTTTGGGGCTTCTGGCAGACACAGTAGATATCTAGAGAACGGATATCTGGGCCAAGACTTCCTCCTCTGTGTGTCGGTCATTGTTTACTGTCCGATTAGCAACTTGAGACACAAAGATAACATTTTGGCTAATCTCTATGAACATATATCTGCAAATAAAAAAAACTAAATCCATGTCAGATGACAGCCAATCAAGTTTGCATTTCACACAATGCATCCACCTTTCTGTTCTCCACACGGTCTGTTTACTAAACAACCTCAAACACTCTCAAGCAAGATTGGCCAATGCTACTTGGTCTACAAACAGACTACAAACAGAAACCAGAACACTTGAAAAATGTGAAGACATATCTGGAGTATAAAGCACACCTGTTATCTACCTGAATCAGATGAACATGTTGTTCTGCACCACAGTGATGAAGAATGAATGGAGCACAAATCAACACTGAAGGAAGTGTGTTACTGGGCTTGAAGTGCAAAGGGATGTAGTTTTTGTTAAAAGTCCTCAGATACTCCTGCAATGTAAGGAATTAAAATATTGTTCAATTTATGGTTGTTTTCTATGCTTTCTGTTCTGTGTTTTAGTGGTCTTGATGAAGGCTCAGTTTGGGCAACCATGCATTCCTTTCTATTTCTACATATTGCTCAACTTTTCTTTACACACAGCAGCAGACAGAGGCATTCACTGACCTGCTGACACCTCAGTGTGTTTACAGCAGAACTGCTATAACTGCTATGCTATCAAACATTCAATGTTAGTGATGGAGAGCTTCCTGTTTATGTTAACCTTGTTAACTCAAACATCTCCAGCACTTTGACCTCTTTTTGCATTTTCTTTTTCTACTCTCCAGGTTTCAGAGTGACTCGCAGTTTGCTGCAGTAGTTTAGACTTCAGCAGCTACACATTTCAGATTATTGTAGTGTCAGTGAATCAGAATCAAAAATATTTATTGATCCCAAGGGGAAATTGGGTCATGATACCATGACTCCGAATCTAGAATAGAAATATGTATTGACACAGAGAAATCATTACGTCAATAGAAAAGAAGAAAAATAATATGTAAAAAGATGTAGCAAAAATGTAGAAATATGGACATCATACAATATATAAATACAGTGTAAATTCTATTTGAATGACATAATAATAATTGAAATGTACATTATAGTATACCAGAGTTGAAATACTCCACAAAATTATTGCTTGGTTAAGTCTATATTGCACAGTTGATAATATGAATTAGAAATAATTTATGGGATTATAGCTACTGACAGGAGATGAAATAAGTCCAAAGGCCAGTCTATGAGTGTTTGACACTCTCGGGGGGGAGTTGAAAAATTTGATGGCCACAGTTTGGAAGGACTCCCTGCAGTGCTCTGTGGTGCATCTTGGTGGAATCAGGCTCTCACTGAATGTACTCGTGCGCTTGACCAGCGTAACATGGAGAGTGTAGGAGACATTGTCCAAGATGAACATGACTTGGACATTCTCTTTGACACCACCACCAGAGAGTCCAGCTCCACCCCTGTAACGTCACCGGCCTTGTAGATCAGTTTTTTGAGTCTGTTGGTGTTTGCTACCCTCATTCTGCTGCCCTGGCACATGTTGGCACTGGTAACACAGAAACATAAAACATCCTTAGCACTCTCTGGCAGATGCTGAAGGACCTCACCCTCCCGAGGAAGTAAAGACTACAGTGTTCTTAGCCCAATCCAGTTTGCAGTCAATGTGCACCCCCAGCTGGTTAGTCTTCCATTATGTCCACACTGAGCCCTTGGATAGAAACAGGGGTCACGAGTGCCTTAGCCCTCCTCAAATCCAGAACCAGCTCCATTGTTTTTGTCATGTTGAGTTCCAGATGGTTCTGCTCACACCATGTGACAGAGTTCATCATAACAGCTCAGTACTCCTGTACTGCTCAGCTTTGCTGGTATATCCAAAGTCATCAGAAAATTTCTGTAGATGGAAGGACTCTGTGTGAAGAGGATGGGAGATATGACTCTCCACTGCAGGGCCCAAGTTTTGCTGACCATTCTTTTTGACATATTCAAGTACCAGTTGGGGCTTGTAGGTGAGTGGGTTTTACAGTAGCTTTAGGTCACGTCCCTCCAGTGTCTTCATGATATGGGAGGTCAATGTTACAAGTCCGTAGTCCTGGGAAGTAGCCTCTTTAGCACAGGAATGAGATAAAACATCTCCCACTGCACAGGGACCCTTTCAAGGCTAAGACTCATACTGAAAATATGGTGAAGCACTCCACAAAGCTGGGAGGCATAGGCTGTGATTGGGGGGCCGACACCATCAGTGCCAACAGGCTTGCTTGAGTGGAGTGTCGTCAGCTGTCTTCTTTAGATTAGATTAGATTAGATTAGATTAGATTAGATTAGATTAGATTAGATTAGACTAGATTATATTAGATTAGATTGAACTTTATTGATCCCTTTGGGAGGACCCCTCAGGGAAATTGGAGATTATTATTATTTGGTCAACTGTGAAGCACACTATAGAGGTTACAAGTAGCAGTCTCTTTTTTAACTCCTCTGCCAGTGGGTCTGAAGCCAGCGACAGTCCTCTAAGCCCAGATCTCTCTGATGACAACTGTGTGACATGCATACTTATGATATGGTGTCCAACAGCTAAAAGTTTGATATCCAGGCAGCAATTTCTTTCCTTTATTATAATGTCACAGGGATTGCACCATCTGCACCATCACAACAAGCCCTCCCCTTTTATGCTTACTGCTCTCTGTGCAATGCCCACCAGCCTGAACCTTCTGAAAGCCGTCAATGGAAACTTTGTGGTAGGGTGTATTGTGGTGCAGCCATATTTAAGTAAAGAATATGATACTACACTCCTGGAGCTGGCTGTGACTCCTGGCCAACTTAGCTTCTTCATTCTATTTGCCAGGAATCTCATGTTGCCCATGATGGGTGAGGGGAGACATGGCCTTTACCTGGCTTACATCCCAGCTTGTACGACTGAGACTAAAACACAAACATTTATTTCATTCACATTGTTGTTGTTCCGTTCAAAGCTGTTAACATCACCCACCTCAGCCCTTCTCGGCCCCCCTTGGCCCCCCTCAGCCTCCCATGCTTTCTCAGGAAAATTATATTCTGGTCTGTGCTCAAAATGTCCCATCACACAATTGATCGAGTTGATGTGTCCTGCAGGTATTTTTCCTGGAAACGGGAACAGAGTTTGATTATAATTTCCAGGAAAGATCAGGATTTAAATTCCAGATATTAAATCCTGATTTCTTTGTTTGTTCAACAAGTGACGATTTTCTTTGTCTCTGATGAACAGATAAACAGACCAAAAATATATACTTCACATCACTGAGGATTTTTTTTGTTCTTGTCTTCTTGCATTTTTTTCCAGTTTGTCAGTGTTCTCTGTTCAGTCAGATGGTTTCATTGGCTTTTAAGCTGCTTTTAGAAGGAGAACAGAAGTATTTTATCCCTGCAGCTTTCTTCTTAATGCTGCTCCTGTTGTTAGTGTTACAGGTTTTATTGCTATATAAACTTGTGTTTAACAGGCGACTGTTTGCAGCAGCAGTGAGTCACAGTGTTTGTTCTCTGCTGGAGATTTAACTCATTAAATCATATCTGTTGGAGGTAAAACTCACTTCCTGACACACATTCCGCACAAACAAACCTGGAAATCATTTTGATCATTTTATTTCGTAACCACAGAGTTGCAGCTTCATGAGAGACTGGAGACTTTTATCTGTGACACTGTGCTGCTTGCTTATATACATACAGAGTATTTAATGTTCATATCAGCCTCATACAGAACAGAATATCTCATTGAAGCTCTATCTGAACATGTGACCATTAAACCTAGGAATGTGTCTCTGTGATTGGACAGCATCACGGTTTCATTGTAATCCGATGATGATCAAACACTTCACTTGCTTTCTTATACAGTACATACATCATACATACAGCTGTAAAACTGACAGGACGTGGAGCAAATCAATTCCATTTTTACAACGTCCCCAGAAATGTTTCATGGGGTGGCACGCACTGTATTTTTACAGTATTGAAAAATGTGTGTGTGTATCTTTATGCGCATTTGTGTGTGTAGGTATGCATGGATGTCTGCTTATAAGCACTGTTTTGCTTTTATATAAAGCACTTTGATTTGCTTTGTACAAAATGTATTTTAGTATGCGTGCATTGATTTGCATGTAAGCATGGATGCATTTGTTGTTTGGATTTTTTTTTTGCTGTTCTGCAACACTGTGCTGTCAATGTTCTTGCAATGTACTTATAGTGTTCTCAAGATGTTCTGAATGTTTCTGAAGTTTCTCACAGTTTTTCTCAATGTTCTTTAAATGTTCTCAGTGTTCTGTCAGGGTTCTTCCAGTGTTCTCGCAGTGTGCTCTCAGTGTTCTCAGTTTTTTTCTCACTGTTCTCCCACTGTTTTGTGTTTACTTATTGTTTTTGCAGTGTTATCATAGTGTTCTCTCTGGGTTCTCCTAAAGTTCTCACAGTGATCTGAAAGTGTTTTTCTCACAAGGTTCTCTTGGTGTTCTCTTGTCAGTGTTTTCTGAATGTTCTCACACTGTTCTCTATGTTCTCTCATTGTTCTCACCGTGTTCTCACTTTGTCAGTGTTCTCACAGTGTTATCTCAAAGTTCTCATAGCGTTCTCCCATTGTTCTTCCAGTATCCTCACATTGTTGTCTTGATGCTCCAACGGTATTCTCACAGCAGATTGTTCTCACAGAGTTCTCTCAGTGTTCTCAGACCCCAGAGTGTTCTGTGGGGTGTGTTTGAGTTCTTCTTACTGACCAGTAAACATGGTCATTTAAGTTGACACAGTTGGCTCAGAGTCCCAAATGGATTTATAATGTGTTGAAAACACAGTCAGTCTGTGTGTGAGGGAGGGGGAGGAGAGGGAGGAGAAGGAGGGCGGGGAGGGGGCAGCAGGGGGGAGCAGAAGTAGGAGGGGGAGGAGTGTTTAATGACTTCCAGCTGGCTGAGGCCGAGCAGAGGAGGATGTTTGATTTCTACGCAGTCAGAAACAGACGATGACCTGCTGAATCCAACGCATTGAATATTTAACTTCCAGCTGAAGTTTGACTGAATTATTTTAATAAGACTCAACAAACAATTATTAAATTAGGGTTAGTTAAATTATTATGCGATCTTCAAAAAAAATAAAAAACCTAGTTGAGTTCAGATTATGTTGTCAAGCTGCATTTCAACAGAAGTTTCAGTCCACAGCTGACTTCTTAGTCAAGTAGGTTTGGTTTGGTCATGTTGTTAAGGTATGATGATGATGATGATGATGATGATGATGATGATGATGATGATGATATTCTGCTTGGTTCAGACCCTTTCAGTGATTTTCCTCCACCTGAATGTTAGTGGCAGCAGCTTTTTCTTTGTGTGGAAAGAAAAGAAAAACTCCTGAAGGAAGTCAAATAAACAGATAGAGAGAGCAGGGAAGGTGGGGGAGGTTACACAGCTGAGTGGAAAAAGCAGAGCGAGGGTTAACTTGGCCCCCAGGTATGTTCTCCACCCCCCTGTGACTCTTAGCTCAGTTTAGATTAGCCGCCTTGCAGCAGACTCAGACTAAATATGAAGCTATTTCTGTTTAAAGATGATCAGCTTGACCTGGAGCAACACATTCACATGGACCTACAGCTGACTGGGAACTCTGTAAACTCCTCCAACTGTTGGTCAGATACAGCAGAGACCTCCTTGGTCCTCCAGTCTGCTGAATACTACAAGGACTGCAGACCTTCTGATCTGCATGTTGGACATTGTTAGAGACAGTTGATGTCTTAGATGGATTGGATCCTGTTCTGTGACCCTTCCTCTTGGTGATGAACATTTAGTGGTGGTGGGCTTGTGACCCCTTAAACACACCAAAAGCTAATCATCACAAGGTGCTCATGTCTATGAGTTATGCCCGAGTCAAACTAAGTAATTAATTTTCCCAAAGAGGTAAAATTATTCAGCAATTCACAAGAAAGAAGGACAGCAACATCTGCAATTTTGTGAGCAATGAATGATTTATCATGTTAATGTATTTTGTGACCTTTCGAAGGGGTCCAAACTCCCACCATAGGAAACCTCAGGACTAAACTATCATTGCATGTGTCCAAACCAGAAAAACAGACCACAATAAATTTTATATGTATGTACAGTATATTTACAGTGTTCTGGTGTCATCAGACAGCTGCTGTTTACTCTTTTCTCCAGTGGAAGGAAGTAACTTCATTAACTTACTCAACCACTGTACTTTACTACAAATATGAGGCACTTGTACAACCCCAGTTCCAATCTGCAAAACACTGAATCCCCATATTTAATTGAAAACAGCAGAAAGACAAAATGTCAGATCTTGAAACTGAGAAATTTCACTGTCTTTAAAAATGAATTTGATGCAGCAATGCTATTCTAAAAAGTTGGATCAGTGGCAACAAAAGACTGGGAAAGTTGTGAAATGCTGAAAGAAAACAGCTGGATGAACATCACACAATGAATCAGATTACCTGACAACAGGTGAGTGACATCATTGGGTCTAAAAAGAGCCTCCCAGAGAGGCGGAGTCTGTCTGACGTAAAGATGAGGAGTATTAACCACTCTGTGACAGACAGACTGCGCTGGAAAACAGTGCAACAACTTAAGAAGAAGATTTGTCAACGTAAAACTGCAAATAATTTGTGGATTTCATCGTCTACAAAGCAAAATGTCATTTACAGACAGAAAATCTGAAGAAATCTCTGTACACAAGGGACAAGACTTATAGCCAACACTGTCTGGTCGTGATCTTCAGGCCTCAGATGGCTCTGCATTGAAAACACACTTGATTCTGTTGTGGACATCACTGCATGGACACAGGAACTCTTCCAAAAACCATTGCTTACCAAGTGCTGTTAAAAGAAGAGGTGATACAACAGTGTGGTGAACATGAACCTGTCCCAAATTTAGAAATGTGTTGCAGGCATCAATTTCTAAATGAGGATAGAATTCTCAAAAACAATGAAATTTCTCAGGTTCAACTTTAATATTTTGCAAATCATCACATTCTACACATATTTACTACTATATACTATATACAGTACATTTACTGAAGCATCACTCTCAATGCAAGACTTTTACTTGTTACTTTTACTTTTACTTAATGGAAGGATCTGAATACTTCTTCCACCACTGTTTTTCTGTTTTCACTGCAGCTGAGGATGTTCATGTACCTCTCTGTCATTACTTCATTCCTCCTCCTCCTCCTGCTGAAATATATCTGTCAGTCAGGCTGAAACATTTCCACCTCCGCTGCTGAAATTCAGTTAATTTGTGGCAGTGGTGTTTCGGGTAAGGCAGAGAAGCCTAGAATTCCTGACCCACTTTGCACCACTGCACATTCCCAACATTTCCAAACATTCCTGAAAACCACGATTGATATCTGTCAGAGTTTAAGCTGAACCAGAGGAGTGTGTGTTACATATACACACAGAATCCCAACATCTGTTCTGATTCACTGTGTCCTCATGTAGAACAAAAAGTGTGTTCTAAAAACACTCTGATGTTACTTAAACAGACTGCACTGATGGAAGAAAGGCTTTGCTCATCACTAATAAAGGATGGTGGTGTGTGCTAAGGGTGCTGCAGGTGCCAGGTATCACTGCTCAGCCTGATGGGAAAATCTAAATTGGAATGCCAAAAGGAACCCTAATGCTGCAGTAAAGGACCTGGGCTGCACACTGGGATGAGTCATGAGTAACAGCAACTTAACACACCAATATGATTTCTCTGCAGCAACGGGACAGAACACCAAACTGCATGAAGGGAACAACGTTATTATAATGGAACTGTCTTTTTTGATCTGGATCAGTTACATCTGGATCTCCTGATCTGGCTGGACTGATCTACAAACAGCACTTCAGCTCCTTCTGCCTCTTCTCTTCTAGAACCACAAAACAAGTCCGGTTGCCTTTGGAAGCACTTAGAAACTTCTGCCCCCAAATAAACAGGCATTTGTCCTCATAAAGGAAGCGGGTGTGTTCATATTTTGTGTATGACTGCAGCTCGGTGATGATCTACAAACATATAGATCTCAAAAGAAGAATTTTAAACACAAACTGTAAACATTTGTTGACCAATGCAGTTATAGGCTATACTCAGGTCTTTGAAGATCAAGCTCAAATTCCAGAACAAAATTTTAGAATAATGTTCTTTCCTCCACCTCATTTCTTTATTTTCTTTTATCAGAACACAGAGTGAAATAAAAATTCAAACCAAGTCAGCACAGGCATCAGATGAGACAGGTTACTCCATTAAACTGCATCTTACATTCTTTTCTGTATGACCTTTGACCCCACTGATAGAAGTCATCACAAACAAATCAACAGGAAGAGACCCTCAGGACCTCTGTGGTTTTAGAACTGCACTTAAAAACAGATTAGAGGAAACTTCATTGATCCCTGTAGGGGAGGTTAGCTGCTGCACAGATAACAAAAACAAAAACAAAAAAACAAAAAAACACATGATTGTGAAGTCTCTAGTACAGTGTGTGAACATGTTCATACTGCTGCAGCAGTCAGAAAACAACAAATACACAGTCAGTATTTCTTTTATGTGCAGACCAGGATCAAACTGAGAAAACTGTGCCCACAGTTATGTCTGCAGGCCTTGTCTTTATGACTGGAATGATTATGAGTGCCAGGTGATGACCTGCAGGCCAGTCAGATGACAGAGCAGTGGGTGGGGCTTCAGCCTCTGGTCTGTCTAAAAGCCTGTTCAGGCTGCAGAGATGCCAAAGAAAAGTCAAATCAGGTGTCTTTGCAAATGGAACATTCTAAAGAGGTGAACATTCAAACCACATTTCTGATTTAGTGAATGATCTCATTTTATTATATTATCTATTGATTCTAGTCCCAGTCTGTTGTTTATAGTACAACAACAATGTGAGGTAAAAAAAAAAAAACAGCTGATCAACACCTTTGTTTTATCTTTTTGCAGAGTGGGAGCATCTGAATATTTCTGATCTGAGTGTCAGGAAGTGACAGCCATCAAGTGCAGACGTTTCAGTGTGTTGTTGGTGCTTTGAGGAGCTGGGGCCACGAGGCAAGTTTGACTTAGTTTAGTCTTTGGGTAACCCACCTCACTGAGTCTAATACTGGTGAGCAGTATCACAAAGTGGGTTAACTGGCTCATTCAACTCTGAGTTTATTAGCCTAGCTCTGAGTGTGTTCATGGGAAAGAGGTGGAATTGTTAATAACTAGTTACATCACCACAGCAATTAATGGAGCATTCAATATGAAATGAGATGAAACAGTCATAAACTATGTTAAAGTGACAGCAGGAAGTGATATTCAACAAGATGAAAAGTACATCAATCACTTCAATATCAAACTGAGACTATAAGTGCAGGAATTTGAAGTCTTTGGTATAGAGTAAGTACTTTTTATGACCAACAAACTGTTTCTGGAGAGAGGAGAAGAAAAAGAAATACATGTCTGATGAGGTCTCTTGGACTGAAATGTTGCTTTTATAATTTACTGAAAGCTCAGTTTATTTTTACCTCTTTTTCTTTTTTTTAATTATCATTATTATTTTTCTAATGACAGACAGTAGAGGAGTATGATTCAGGAGGCAGGAAGTGAGGTCTCGCTGTTGTTCCTTCAGCGTGGCCTAACAGGTACCAGCTCTGTCCTCAAAAACACCGCACCACAGTTTCCTTCTTTATCACCGCAGAAAAAAAGGACTAACCGCGTGCTGCGTTCAGGGTCTGTTTACATTAACATCAGGAATGTTAACAGTGATGCCATCCATCTCCCACTTTATTCTCCATGAGGACAAACAGACTGAACTGAACTGAGCTTCTCAGAGGACGAGAGATGAATAAATTCAGACACACATGGTCGAGAAGCAGATTTTCTTGGGACATGAAGGTTGCTGGTTTGATTCACTTGTAGGCAGAGGAGATTCTATCAGGTTCAATCTGCTGAGGAATTTCAGTTTGACTTGTTTCATGTCTCACTGTGATGGTGGGACAATGTTTCTGTTTGTTGAAAATCTGAGAAATGAAGGTAGCAGGAGAGTCAAGAAGGCTCCAGGAGAGTTCGGTACACTCCAGCAGAGACAGGACAGTCCAGTTGTGTCCAGACTTGTCCAGTAGAGCTCAGGAGACTCTGGTAGACTCTACCCGTGTCCAGTATTATAATCATCATCATCATCATCATCATCATTATCAGAGGGAGAGACAGACAGGAGGCAGAGGGAGAGACGGACGGGAGACAGAGACAGACAGGAGACAGAGGGAGAGACGGACGGGAGACAGAGACAGACAGGAGACAGAGGGAGAGACGGACGGGAGACAGAGACAGACAGAAGACAGAGGGAGGGACAGACAGAGACAGAGAGACAGGCAGGGGACAGAGGGAGACTGCAGATCTCCACACATGAGCTCTCAAAATTCACTGGATTATTTAAAAGTAAAAACAAGTTTAAAGTCTGTTTCATTTGTTTCTGGGATGTTTGGAGATGTGTGGTATCAGTGCACGTGTCAGAGAAAGCGAGTGTGATAAACTGATGAATGATGCATTTCCCAATCTGTGTGTGTGTGTGTGTGTGTGTGTGTGTGTGTGTGTGTGTGTGTGTGTGTGACCTGAGGCTCTGACTCTGGAATGTGACTGTGTTTAATACAAAAGCTCCATTTAAAAAAAGCCTCATAAAACTGAAAACAGTGGTTAGACTGAGTGATGGAGGCTGGGTGGTCTGCGAGGGAGGGGCCGGTCTGTGTGTGTGCATGAGAGTGTGTGTGTGCATGAGAGTGTGTGTGAGCGAGAGTGTGAGAGAGAGAGGGAGAAAGAGAGAGAGAGAGTGTGTGTGTGTGTGTGTGTGTGTGTGTGAGAGAGAGAGAGAGAGAGAGTGTGTGTGTGAGAGAGAGAGAGAGAGACAGAGTGTGTGTGTGTGTGTGTGTGTGTGAGAGAGAGAGAGAGAGAGTGTGTGTGTGTGTGTGTGTGTGTGTGTGTGAGAGAGAGAGAGAGAGAGTGTGTGTGTGTGTGTGTGTGAGAGAGAGAGAGAGAGTGTGTGTGTGTGTGTGTGTGTGTGTGTGTGTGTGTGTGTGTGTGTGTGAGAGAGAGAGAGAGAGAGTGTGTGTGTGTGTGTGTGTGTGTGTGTGTGTGTGAGAGAGAGAGAGAGAGTGTGTGTGTGTGTGTGTGTGTGTGTGTGTGTGTGTGTGTGTGTGTGTGTGTGAGAGAGAGAGAGAGAGAGAGTGTGTGTGTGTGTGTGTGTGTGTGTGTGTGTGTGTGTGTGTGTGAGAGAGAGAGAGAGAGAGTGTGTGTGTGTGTGTGTGTGTGTCTGTTGGGGTTGTTGCGTCACATGATTTGTGACATCTGATACAGAATATTTCCCGTCTTTCCTGTTTTTCTGTTTTTTTATTTTTAGTTTTTCCTGTTTTTTTGTGTCTTTTGTATTTTTCGTTTTTTTCTCTCTTTGTTGTTCTTACTGGGATGAAAACATCAGAGTTAGAGTTTGATCAGGTGTCAACTCGTCATGTTTACAGACTGAATTGAATTAATTATGCTGAAGTTTTCCATTTCATCAAATGATCCACCTGCTTGAAAAACAATGGCTGGAGTCTGCAAAGTCACTCTTTACTGCCTGTGATGTCACTTGAGTCAGCATTGGCTGAAAGTACAAGTCTGAAACTGAAACAAATCTGTTTTTGTGGAGTTACGAAGAGGGAGCTTACCAGACTTCTGGAGCTGCTCTTCATCTCTGCAGCAGGGAACATTAGCCGTGACGAGCACGACTCACTCCAACTGTGTTTTCTCAGAGATCTGCTGGACTCGCCCTGATCATCACGATCTCTGGAGACAGAAAAGACTTTACAGCTTTACAGCTGAAGCTGTTGCTTTCTTTTGGATGTACAAAATTCATTTTTAACTCTGTCTGACACTCTGGACCAGTCAGCTGGTCTTCAGTGAACTGGACTTCACAACAAGCAAGTCCAGTTGCCTTTGGACTGAGTCTAGACTTGCATGTGGTTCAGTGTTTATTGTGATTGTTAAGAATGTGTATATGTATAAAGGAGCTTTCCTCATGAAGTACAGATGAACTTAATGTGTTACAGTCTGTCTGTTACCGTTACAGTCAGTTACATGCCCACATTGACATCTGTTGGCTTTTAGTCTCTTTTCAGTTTCACACACATTTAAACATGAAGAAAAAGAAGGAGGTGACATATCTGGACCTGTTCACCTGTACCTGCTCACCTGTACCTGCTCCCCTATTGCTGCCCACCTGTCCATGGAAACGGTGAAGAGTCAGAGTATAACTCTCAGTTGCTTATTCAGCTGTTTCTACAGCGGATAATGAGCTGGAGCTGAAACTGACTGCGAGGCTTCATTTCTTCAGTGTCTGTTATTAGTTACCAAGCAGCCATAATTCTAACAACATGTGAAAGATGCTCGTTAAAGAAACGTTACTTCCACAGAGTCACTGAAAGGAATGAAGCTCATTCATCATCAGCTTCAAACTGTACACAAACACAACGCGTGTGTGGGCACGCACTCACACACACACACACACACACACACACACACACACACACACACACACACACACACACACACACATACGCACACACAATGCGTGTGTGTATTCTCTCCTTATAATACATAATTGTCTGGTAGTACTAATACTTTTTACACAGTATTACTTTTTTCTTGATATATGAATTTTTTAAATATCAAACAGCTGTACTGCTGACAGACCCCTTTTTCATGGAAAACTACTTTCTCAAAATTATTATTCTTCTCCTGTATGTCCTGTGCGTCGTTCATAATGTTTCGCCTTTATTCTCACAATTTCAAAAGTTAAAAGAGAAATAACAGAATTTTGTGCAAAAAAAAAAAAATCTGTATTCAATCTACAAAGGTGCTGACAGCAAACCAGCTTTGTGTTTAATATGTGTCCTGTTCTGTCAGTAATTCAGACTTTAAAAGGTTTGTACTGGTCCAGCGGTGCGGCGGTCCTGCACCTTCAGACTGATGTTAATTAAGAAAAACCTGAATGACAAACAGCTGCAGAAATCTGCTCTGTGAATTTCATTTGGAAAGAAAAGCAAAAGTAACAGAAATACCTAAAGTCTGTTTTTTGTCCCTCAAACCCCTTCAGATAAGATCGAATCTGTGTTAAACTGAGTGAACTCATAACACATGATTCCTGTTTCTGCCTCAGACACAATCAGACTAAAGTGGATTCAGCTTCAGACTAATCAGGAATTCTTTTGTGCCATGAACACAAACAGATGATGAGCAGACTGCTGCTTTCATTCAGGTCAAGACACTTCAAAAAAAATCAAATCAAAGTGGGGAAACTTGTGCTGAGGCAAACTGTGATCAGTTTGTTTATTTCAACGAATCCATGGTGTCTTTCTGCTTGAATCGGAATAAAACCTCGTATCAGGTCTGGCGTGTTGCAGGTGTGGCTGCGGGGCCGCACGTGTCTGGTTTCTCCTCCGGGAGAGGCGGGGACAGTTCGGGGGGGCGGTGATGAAGAGGAGGAGCAGCTAGGCTCGGTTCAGTCTGTCGCAACGTTTTCTTCTTTTCTTTGTTTCATGGGAAAAGTTCTGATGGACAAACTCTGACCGGATCAAACCGGATTAAATGTGGATTAAAGGCTGAGGACCAGCGGGACCTGGAGCGGGACCCGAGCCGATCACAGGAGACTGGACTCAGCTTCAGGTTCGAATTCTAGGTTTTTGGACCAGAATCCGGATAATGGGTCGGGCGGACCGACGGACTTAGTGGAAACTTTTATTGTTGTCTCCGTGGAGATGCGAGTTTTCCCCGCCAGCTGAGGATGACACTGATGACGCTCTGATCCATCGATATCTTATATTGATTGTGTATTGATCAGCGGGATGGCCGCGCTCCTCCTGCTGCTACTCGCGATCTGGACCTGTGGACACGCTAAGGGCGCGTTCTCGCCGCGATCCTCCTACAGCCTGTACGCCGGCGGACACGCGCACGGAGGTCGCGCTGCCAGCAGACACAGGTAGGTTGACACGTGCACGGAAAGCCTGATGATGGTGATGATGAGGAGGAGGAGGAGGAGAAGGAGGAGGAGGGTAGAGATGATGAAGGAGGTGACGTCAGGGTTTGGTGACCTCACCACAAACACAGTTACTGTGTGTGCGCGCGCACAGCAGCTTCGCTGAGCAGTCTTTGGACTGGAGTGTGGCTGCACAGCAGGTATTTTATTGTGAAAGAGTGGACAGAGAGTGTCAGAAGGTTGTTGGTTTGACTCTCGGGCTGATTCTGCAGGTTTGACGTCACAGGCAGCCAGCAGAGAGACCAGCTGCCGATGTCAGTATGATGTCACAGAACACCTGTGACATCACCTCTCTGCTGGGTTTCCATGGAAACTCTCAGGAGCCCCTGATACTGTTTGTGTTCAGTTTGTCTCAGATGAACATCTCAGCTGATTTAAATCTGTTTTTCATGTTGATGCATTTTAATGTCTCAACCGTTGAGTGATTTTAAACCCTTCTGCTTCCACTGACACACACAGATAAACTATGTAACACTGACACACGCACATCCCTCAACACTTTAATGCTCTTCACTGTCAGGCTTTTATTCTGACACCTCCTTCTGTCCAGTTTTCACTTCACGAACACCACCAATACACAAGCTGCAGATCAGTTTTTATCAGTGCATGCGGTCTCATCCACCTGCGCACATTTTCAAATTGCATATGAAGTAATAAAGTGCAAATGTGTGTAAAAAGTGTCTCTGGTGGGTGTAAAAAATGCGTACATAAAAACAGAAACAGACTGAGGGAATAAATAATGACATTCAAGAAACATGTGACTCTCCGGTGAAGAACTGAAAACATCAGATCTGTGTGGAGGACGAGGAAGCTGTAACCTTCCTCACATGAACACATGAAACAAGAGATATGTCTGATCTCCATCATGTCTCAGGTGAACTGCTGAGCCTCGACCTGAGGAGGTGTCCCTCCTGAGTTGATTCGTGTTTGTTTAAAGGTTGTTTAGTTTCGTGATATACAAGTCAGAGCATTCCTCGCTGATGGCTTTGTGTTTGGGTGTGCAGTCGATCTGGTGGAAGCGTTTCAGTCTTAGTGTGTTGCTGCTTTGAAAAACACTGAGATGTGGTGTTTGTTGAAAACCGTCCTGAGTTTCTGAGATACTCCAGACACGTATGGAATGACGATGTTGTTCTGCTTGGTCTTCTTTTCTTCACTATGCACAGTCTTGGTGTTCTTCCTGGATCCTGTTAGGGAATCCACAAGCTTTAAGGGTAAGCGTTAAGGATATATAGCCTAAATATATACACAAGTATAGATACCCAAAGTATAATGTAGTTTGCCACGATATAAATGTGGCTTTTTACCTAGATTAATATAGGGAATTGTGTTTTTCGGAGAACAACTAGACACACCATTAGAAAAACATATGTAATATAATCATTTTCTGTGGTACTGTTAGCAATTTTTATTAAACTTGGACAAGGGTAAAGCTTCATACTGTGGCTATATTGTGTTTACAGCTAATATGATCCAGATATAGTCATATAGGGTTGCTGTTCTCAGCACTCACCACGTCATCTTCAAAACAACTACCAACTGCAATAAAGTACAAACAATTTAGATTAATGAAATGGCCTTAAAACAACTAATTCCAACCCCTCTTGTTCATTTTACACAAGTTCTAGTGGTAGCTTTTCTCAATAGCAACACTAGCTGGTGGAGTTGTTGTACAGGAATGAATAATCAGAACTTCAGAAGCAGATCAGTTTAAGCTACATTGTCTCAAATGAAGGACTTCTGCTCCCCAAGACATAGTGGGCCATCTTAGTAAAGGACTAGTCCTTACTGTGAAACCATCCCTTACAGTAAACTTGCACCTGTCATTTACACTGTATGAGAAAATGAGAGAGAGTCTGAGAGTCTGTTGTTGTGTGGGGGAGGGAGACAGCAGGACAGCAAATTAGCCTCAGAAATCACCACTGACTGGATAAAATCACTGAGGGGCTGTAGCTGAGAAAATAAAAGGTAGGCAAACCATAGATGACCTCTGGCTAAACCACTGAGTAATGGTAAACTAAGAGAGGTGAGTAAGCCCCTGTGTTGAAAAAGGTGGCTAAACTCTGTTTATATGTGTTTCCCCTCCATTACATCCCACATAATATGAACATAATCATAATATGAACAGTCACGTGACACTGAAAAGAGCTGACTCCCGTCTCTCTCCACAGTCGAATCCTCTCCGGTCAATGAGCTAACGATAGGGCTGGTAAAATTAGCTAAATTGACTTGTTTGACATTTCAGCAACAGAACAATGTTACTTTTAGCTAATTTAAAGTTTGGCTGGAGCCAGTGTGCCAAGCAGGTTCATTCAACATACACATTTTCTGTGTTCTATTTTCAGTCCATGATTGAATTTAAGGCATTGGCATGTTTCAACAACTGATTGCAGTAACTACGTGATAACAGGTGAACTGTTTAAAAAAAAAAAAGACAAAAAAAAAGAAGACAAAAAGTGAAATACCAAAACCATAATTTTATGCCCCTTACATGAATCTTGGGCTGCATTTGTTCTGCTTGTGCTAAGGTGGCACAGACTGTAGAATTCCTGCATCTCCATAAGATCTTTATCTCCTCAACCAATTAACTCATATTCACATAATGCCAGTGGATGGAAACAAGAATTCATTCAAATTTTCCTTTTGTGTATTTTACAACTAGTATTTACACACTATTATGTACCAGTAGTATTGCACAGATTATTGCACAGATTATTGTACAGATTATTACACATATTATTGTACTGATTACTTGGAGCAGTTTCTGTTGTGCAGTCTGACGGCTGCAGGAAGGAATGACCTGCGATACCTCTCCTTCACACACTTTGGATGTAGCATCCTATCACTGATGGAGCTCCTCGGTGCAGTGAGTGTGTGTTGGAGGGGGTGGAAGTCATTGGCTGTCATGGAGGACAGCCTGGCTGTCATCCTCCTCTCCCCCACCTCCTCCACCTGGGGCATCCCAGATCACTTCACTTCACTTCACTTCACTTCACTTCACTTCACTTCACTTCACTTCACTTCACTTCACTTCAATTCAATTCAATTCAATTCAATTTGTATAGGGCCAAATCACAACAGAAGTTGTCTCAGGTCACTTCCCATACAGAGCTGGTACAGACCGAGTTCTTTTATCTACAGAGACCCAATAATTCAATACACAAGACAGACAGACAGACAGACAGACAGACAGACAGACAGACAGACAGACAGACAGACAGAAATGCAGTCAGAGAGACAGAGAGACAGACAGACAGACATGCAGTCACAGTAACAGTGACAGTGGATATAATAACAGCAGTAGCAGTTGCAGTGGATGTCAGGCAGGGCCAAGGCAGGAGATGCAGCTGAAATCCACAATCCAGATTCAGCCACTGTCCATGGGAACCTGCAAGACGACAAAGCACAGAGACTCCGGGGAAGGAGCTAAGTTAGTAACACGCCGTGGTAGGACATGAGAGCGTGCAGATGGAGAGGGACAGAAGGACGGAGGAGCTCGGTGTGTCTTTGGATGTCCCCCGACAGTCTAATCCTATAGCAGCATAACTAGGGGCTGGTCCAGGACCAGCCTGAGCCAGCCCTAACTATAAGCTTTATCAAAGAGGACAGTTTTAAGACGACTCTTAAATGTAGAGACAGTGTCTGCCTCCCGGACAAAGACTGAAGATGGTTCCACAGGAGAGGAGCTTGATAGCTAAATGCTCTGACTCCTGTTCTGCTTTTTGAGACTTTAGGAACCATAAGTAGAAATGCATTCTGGGAACGCAGTGTTGGAGTAGGGCAATAAGGTACTATGAGCTCTTTAAGATAAGAAGGTGCCTGGCCATTTATGGCTTTGTAAGTAAGGAGGAGAATTTTAAACTCTATTCTAAACTTTACAGGGAGCCAGTGCAGAGCGGCGAGTATTGGAGAAATATGATCTCGCTTCCTGGTTTTTGTCAGAACACATGCTGCAGCGTTCTGGAGCAACTGGAGAATATTCAGCAACCAATTTGGGCAGCCTGATAGTAAAGAATTGCAATAATCCAGCCTGGAAGTTACGAATGCATGGACTAGTTTTTCTGCATCATCTTGAGACAAAATATGCCTGATTTTTGCGATATTACGTAGGTGAAAAAAGGCAGTCCTTGAAATTTGTTTTACATGGGAGTGAAAGGACATGTCTTGGTCAAAGATAACTCCCAGATTCTTTACAGTGGTGCTGGAGGCCAGCGCAATGCCATCCATAACTGCTATGTCATCAGAAAGTGACCTTCTAAGATGTTTAGGGCCTACTACTATAACTTCAGTTTTGTCCGAGTTTAGCATCAGAAAATTGCAGGTCATCCAGGTCTTTATGTCATGAAGACATGCTTGTAGTCTAGTTAACTGACTGGTTTCTTCCGGCTTCATTGATAAATATAGCTGGGTATCATCTGCATAGCAATGAAAATTTATTGAGTGTTCCTGATAATCTTACCTAAAGGAAGCATATATAAGGTGAATAGAATTGGTCCAAGCACAGAACCCTGCGGAACTCCATAGCTGACTTTAGTGAGCACAGAGGAGTCGTCATTAACGCGTACAAACTGAGAGCGATCTGACAAGTAGGATTTAAACCAGCTTAGCGCAGATCCCTTAATGCCAATGAAGTGTTCCAGTGTCTGCAATAGGATGCCATGGTCAATGGTGTCAAATGCAGCACTAAGATCCAATAAGACTAGTACAGAGACAAATCCTTTATCAGATGCAATTAGAAGCTCATTTGTAACTTTAACCAGTGCTGTCTCTGTGCTATGATGCACTCTAAATCCTGACTGGAAATCCTGGAATAAACTATTATTGTTTAGAAAGTCGCACAGCTGATTGGCAACTGCTTTCTCAAGAGTTTTTGAGAGAAAGGGAAGGTTGGATATCGGTCTATAGTTGGCTAAAACCCCTGGATCAAGAGTAGGCTTTTTCAGTAGCGGTTTTATCACAGCTACTTTAAAGGACTGTGGTACGTAGCCTGTTGATAAAGACAGATTGATCATGTCTAAAACTGAAGAGTCAATTAGAGGTAATACTTCTTTAAACAGCTTAGTCGGGATAGGATCTAAAATACAGGTAGATGATTTTGATGATGAAATTATTGTAATTAGTTGGTGAAGGTCAACAGGAGTAAAACAGTCTAAAACTGCGACAGACTGAGTAACAGTTTCTACGGTTTCTGTGTTTGAAGACAAAACAGTACCTGTTAACGGCAGGAGTTGATGAATTCCCAGGTTTTGAATTTGACCCACGTGTCGTCCACATATCTAAACCAGTGGCTCAGTGCTATTCCTCTGAAGTTCAGGGCTCTGCCTTCTACTTCTTCCATGTAGAGGTTGGTTGGATGCCTCCTACCTTAGCATCCAACCAACCCAAGATGAGGGAGAGGAACTTTTTACATAAAGGTGTGCAATATCTGTTGTGTGGACATCTTTGGGATTTTGAAAATCTGACACATTCAGGGTGCCCTGATAGTACAACATGCCTCCTATGTACTAAGACTGTCCTCACCGCAGCAGCCTGGGTTCAGTCCCAACCCATGGCCCATTTTTGCATGTCGCCCTCCATCTGTCTCCCCCCTTTTCTGCCTCTCTTTTACTATCAAATGAAGACCAAAAAGTCGTGTATATATATATATATATATATATATATATATATACACACCATGATATAACATTACATGTGTAGTGATAAATGATGCTGGCCATGCATCCACCCCTGATTACATCCATGGTGCTACTACAGCTTAAAATTATTTAAATCTCTGTTCTGGTGGTGTTCCCCAATTTCCCATTTGGGGGATAAAGTGTTATCTTATCTTATCTTATCTTATCTTATCTTATCTTATCTTATCTTATCTTATCTTATCGTAACAGAACACACAAACACACGCACAATGTAAATACACAAACACACATATGTAAATACACACAAATATTTGTAAAGGAACACATCTGTAAACACACACAAACCTCTGTAAACACACTTGCGCACACACGCACACACATTTGTAAACAAAAACATCTATAAACACACACGCACTTACAGTACAACAACACACATCTGTAAACACACAAACACACATCTGTAGACACACAAAAATGCACATCTTTAAACACACACACACACACACACACACACACACACACACACACACACACACACACACACACACACACACACCCCTCTGTTTGGCAGTGAAGCAGCTGTGATGTCATCAGCAGCAAACGCCTGAATGATTCATTTCCTGTAGAGAGACAGACATCACTGTATGTGTGTGTGTGTGTGTGTGTGTGTGTGTGTGTGTGTGAGAGAGAGAGAGAGAGAGAGAGAGAATCCTGCAGACATAAAATCACCACTTTTCTCTCTGGTCATAGCTCAGCTTCAGTTTTATTCATCAACTCATTCTGTTACTAGAACTTAGAAAGCTGAATTTAAATGAAAACACTGAAACTGAACTCTGCTGATCACACACACATCAGTAAACACACACACACACACACACACACACACACACACACACACACACGTCACATTGCTAACACTGCTCAAAAGTGACTGCCTCTTCACCTGGCTAGCTTAGCTAGTACCACGTTTATTCTTAGCCTGGTTGCTATTGCTTTTGCTAGCTGGTCTCTGAATCAGCTAAACATTCTGGCCATTTGTGGACACTGTCTTGCTGGCATACTCACGCTTACAAGGCGACATCAGATGGTGGAAGTGGGATGTTAAAGACAAAGATAATGTAATCCTGGGGTTTCTAACTACTTTTCTTCTGCCCAACCTCTCCACCTTGGGTTCATCCTGCAGTGGTGACAGAGTCGAGTACTCAGCCTTTGTTGCACTCAATGATGTCACTCTTGCCTTGCCTGGTTCTGCAACCACCAGAGGGAGTCGATCCTTTCAGCCAAGTTCCTAGTTAATTCAGTTCAATTCAGTTCAATTCAATTCAATTTTATTTGTATAGCGCCAAATCACAACAGAAGTTGTCTCAGGACACTTTCCATATAGAGCTGGTACAGACCAAACTCTTTTATCTACAAAGAAACCAACAATTCCCCCATGAGCAAGCACTTGGCGACAGTGGCGAAGAAAAACTTCCTTTTAACAGGCAGAAACCTCGAGCAGAACCAGACTAGGCCCCAGATTAGGCCCCTCCTTGAGGCTAACCCCATTTCTCAAGCTTGCTGCACTCTCTGCAACTCAAAGCTGTGGTCTTGGTCAAGAGTGGCACCCCCTCCCACCACTCTCAACCTGTTCAGTTGAACAACAAATTCCACAAATTCCAAGCACTGGACAATTACAGTTAGGCATTTTGCAGACGCTTTTATCCAAAGTGACGTACAGATGAATTCACACACCGATGGCGCAGCATCAGGGGCAGTTCTCTTGGGGTTCAGTATCTTGTCCAAGGATACTTCGGCATGTGGACTGCCAAGGCCAGGGATAGAACCACAAACCTCCTGATCTTTGGATGACTGCTCTACCTCCTGAGCTACAGCCGTCCCAAGGGAGATGGACTACACTCTCCAGACTCTTGAGGTGGTTGGAAACACCCCGGCCATCACAGACCTTGCCATAAACCTGCTGCCCTCAGCTTCCATTGCCGCCAGTGATCGGCTTGGCTCCTGCGGCCCAAGCACTGCCTGTCTGGAATGCTCTGCTGGCATTCTATTGAACTGTCTGCCTGTTCCTCCTCTGAGGAGTCTGCATCTCTGGCTTGGCTGCTGCTGCAGCTCTAACTGCTCACCTGCCTTCTGCTGTCACCTTGGTGCAGCATCGGTGGTTCTTGTCATGTAGCTCTGTGGTGTAGCATGTAGCAGTATGTGGTGGCTGAATCTTCTACTGTCTATGTGCCTGCATGAGGGTCATTACACCCATTGCCCAGCGGCTTATTAAAACTCAACACTCTGCCTCTGCAGTCATAGTCCATGTCGGCATAAATGACTTAAAAAAGCAGATAGCCTTCATCCCTCCAAGGAAGGTTCATGCAAACACTGAGTTGACTTTGCACTCCTGTAGTGGTTTTACCTCCTGGCCTGCATTGAGTCCACATGACTTTATCTGCTGTAATAATTCCAGTCCAGCTAAAACCCATATTTCAGTTTTCTTTGCTCTTTTAAACTATGAGTCTTTCATTCACAGTGATCTAATTAAACCTGGCTTAAACCTGTGGAGTGCTCTCCTCTAGTGGAGCTCTGCCCACCCAGTTACAATTATCTGAATGCACCTAGTTTACTGGCTGTAGTGGGGGTATTACAGCTAACTGTTTCATATCATTTTCCTTTTAGTTTTGGTTGTTTAATCAGTTTTGAAATTTTACTTTTAGACATTGTGCGTGATAACCCAATTTGTTGTGTAAATTATGTATTTATCGACCACCCAACTCAAATATGGGTTTTCTCAGTGAAGTTACTGTCCTCTCTTTTGCTTAAATTTGATAGGCCCATAGTTGATGACTTTGACATTCGAATTGAAAACCCTCGAACTCATTTGCCACAGATTTTTTTAACCTTGTGCTGCATGTCTCTCATGACCACAGGAACACTACTGTAGGAGCCACATTTAAGTTTTGTACGTTGTACATTATTCACTTACATTTTTTCTATTTTGTGGAATTACATGAGTGTGTATCCTCTACAGGTGGTGGAAGTGCCACCCTTTAAATGGCTTTATGGTCTTTAAAACATTTGCATCTTTATCTTTGTATTTTCTTTAATTTACAATAAATGACCGGCAACAGTTAAGAGTCAAACTCTCTCCCATTGTATTCTTTTTGGACACAAACTGCGAGTCTCTCACTACATCACCTGCTTTCTTTGTGTGGCACGAACATATGTGACCAGCCTCAAGAAAACCAGCAACAAGTGTTCCAGGGGGCATTTGCAGATTGTGAAAGTGACATCTGGTATCTGATAGCCCACAAGACAGAAACTATTGTAGTAGTTTGAACAACGGTTATCAAATGGAAATGGAAATTCTTTTGTTACAAAAAGCCCCTGAATAAAAATGAAAAACAAGAAAGGTAACATACTTAAGAGTTAGAAGGAGCAAATGTAGATACTTATTTCTAATGTTAAATAAAATAAAATAAATTCTGTCACTCTGTGGTGCATTGGGATGGATCAGTCTGTTGCTGAATGAGCTGAATGAGTCGAGTCAAGTCAAGTCAAGTCAACTGTATTGTCAATACTGCTATATGTACAGAACATTAACAGAGGCCAGCACTTGATGATCATAATCTCCACGAGGGGTGAACAGTGTCTACAAATCACCACAGCATCTTGAGACCAAGCACCCCTGATATAAACACAGACCCTGCCGCCATGGGTCTAACCTCCTTCAATGAGGGCTCTGTCTGCTTGGTAGCATGTTAGCCAGTCCAGCTGGATGGCGGAGTCCAGTATGCTGTTATTGAGCCATGTTTCCACAAAAACGAAAACACAGCACTCTCTCACGGTCTGCTGGGTCGATCTCAGAAGGTGTGTATAGTCCAGTTTGTTGTCCAAGGAGCATACATTGGTGAGTACAATAGATAGTGTAGCTGGTTTGTGTGGATTTGCCGCTAGCCTTGCCCAGATATCCCCACGCTTTCCCCGCTTCTGCCTCCTTTTGCACCACCTGCGGCACTTCCTCTGCAGGTGTGCTGCAGTAGTGGGGGTCGGTGTTGAAATGGGCCGCTGGAGTAGGCCAAGGTCGAACACACCGATGAAGACAAACTTGTGGACACCACATTATCGGGACAGAGAGGAGCCGCTGCGTCCACACGCACCGCCATCACTACTACTACTCTTCGTCGTATTCTTCATGTCTTCATCTTCAGCTAAGGTCAACTGTAGATTAAGGATGTTCTCCAGTGTAATGCAGTCGCTCTCATCGATTTCTTCAGTTTCATCTTCTAGTTCAGGTTCAGAATCAGAAGTGAGATGGTTGTCAGCATAACCAGAAGCTGCATAAGTAGCCATGTGGTTCCCTTTTAACGTGCAGCTGATTGGCCAAAAAAAGAACAGACGCATGTGAATAGCCAAAGAAAGCCAGTATGCTAATTTACTGTTGAATCGACACACCCCCAACTAGGACCGAGAATTTCCGCTAAAACAACCCAAATTCAAATACAAAGTTTATGGTTTTAAGGCCCCAATACTGTTATTTGAAACATGGAGTGGCTTCTTGATGATTTCAACTTACATATTCTGCTAAAAAGCGAATATCACTAATTAAAAAAAAAAAATCCATTTTCCTTGTTTACTCAACTCGCGCCTGGCCGACTTGTTGCTGGTTTTCTTGTGTCGGGTCACATATAAGAAAATAGGATTTAGGGATGAAAGGAAAAAACAAAAACCTAAGAAAGAAACATTCTTCTTTTAATGGTCCTCTTTTTTCCACAAACTGTTATTGTGATTGAACCTTTTTAACTTTTGAAGTTCTTTTCTTGAATTATTCATGACCTATTATTGATATATTTATTCTATTTATATGTATGTATATACAGGTGTGTAGGCTTTGATGTGTGTGTGTGCAGGCATGTATGTATGTATGTATATGTGTATATGTATGTGTATGTATATATGTGTGTGTGTGTGTGTGTGTGTGTGTGGTGTGTGTATGTGCATAGATATATATATTTTTATGCATAGTTTTAATTTTCCTTTATATATATATTTATTAGTTCTTATTAAAATTTATAAAAGGATAATTATAAATGGCCTCTCACTGCAGCCAGAGCCCCAATTAATCCCTGCTTTTAATAAAAGCCCTTACCCAAACCTAACCCACAGTTGCATATAATGACTCTGTGAGACTGCTGTCAAAGATGCCCAGACACTGTAGTGCCAATCAAATGTTTGCGGACTGT
Organism: Chaetodon trifascialis; assembly: GCF_039877785.1. NCBI lineage: Eukaryota > Metazoa > Chordata > Actinopteri > Chaetodontiformes > Chaetodontidae > Chaetodon > Chaetodon trifascialis. The sequence continues at coordinate 201,022 of NC_092056.1, forward strand.
GGGGTTCGCACTTGTCCTGCTGCGCTTTGGCATTATTGTTATAAATTCATGTGTAGACTTATTAGCTCATCTAATGCTATTATACAGACTCTGGTTTGTCCTGAGATCAGCTCAGTGAGATTTACGTCACAACTGTGGAATCATTGGTGCTCATGCCTTTGCAAAATAGGTGGTTGAGAACTGTTTTATATCTTTGTATACTGTAAATATAACTGTAATTATTTGCAGTGTTCCTTTTATACATTTTTTTTACTTAACTGTGGATCATGTGTCTGCACTTGTGTCCTTAATAAAGATTAAGTGAATGAATGAATGAATGAATGAATGAATGAGTGAGTGAGTGAATGAATGAATGAATGAATGAATGAATGTTAGCTTCTGTCTCCCTGCAGATCCTCAGAAACACTGCAGCTCATATGTGTCCCCCCTCTAGTCCATAGAATTCCTACAAAATTCTTAAAATCCATCCTGTCTTTCCTGTCTGAGGTACCAGCCTGCTGTCTCACCTCTAGGTCTGTCCCTGATTGTTTTAAATCACCAGCATTCAGACACTTCTTAGAAAGCCCCTCTAGACTCAGACCAGATAAAGAACTATGACCAATCTCCAAGGTATTCTTATCCAGTATCCTTGAAAAAATGTCAGTCACAAACTCCTGAAGTTGGTTGGTCATAAAATCTTTGAGAAATTTCAATCTGGCTTTTGTCATGAGTAAAGTACAGAGAATTGTTTACTGAGAGGAACCAGTGATGCTCTTTTTATTTGACCTGACTGGCTTCATAGCTGAGTTCTGGTTCAGCTTTATGGCGTCATTCCTCTTTGATAAATAGATCTTTCTGAATGTCTGTATCAACAGTCATGTGTCCTCCTCAGCTCCTGCTGTGTGGTGTCCCTCAGGGGTCAGCCCTTCACCCAGTGCTGTTTTCATTGGACCTGCTTCCTCTAGGCAATTTCTTCAGCTGCTTTCAGGCCCAATCATATCACTGTTATGCCGATGATCCACAGATCTATTTCTCTATTAAGCACAAAAACCTGAATCAAACGTCTTTCCCCGTGATTGCTTAGCTGCCACCAAAGGATGGATATCCCACAACTTCCTCCATCTAAACCCTGACAAAACAGACATTCTTTTAAATTCTTTCTATTTCTATTCTTTTAACTGACCCTGATAACTTTTTCTCTGCAGTCAATCAGTTTATTGGTCCATTTCACTCTATTATCAAATATACTGCTAAGAATCTTTGATCAGTTTATGACTTGGCATGTTTCTGAGCTTGTTCATTCCTGTTTTCTTCATATGAGAGCTGTCACAAACATCAGATGTCTGTTGTCTTCTACAGATGTTGTAAAGTATTTATTCACACTTTCATTTTTTGCCTCCTTCATTATTGTAATTCTAGATGTGCCTCAGTCATGCTACTCTAAACCCTTGTCAGTTAGTTCAGAGTGCAGCTGTCAGGCTATTAACTAGAACCAGCTGTTGGTTCCACATTACCCCTGGTCTTGCTTCCCTCTTTTGGTTTCCTGTTAGATTCAGAATAAACTACAAGTCCCTGTTGATTACTTATTAGACTCTGCATGAACCTGGCCTGGTCTGATCTCCTCACATATTCCACTTGTCGACCGTTCTGATCCTCTTTATCCATCCCCGCTCTGTATGCAAAACAGACCCCTCTAGTTAGTAGGCAAAGGTAATTGTTTATTCATTTATATTTTCTGTGTGTGAAGCACTTTGTTTGAAAAAGTGCCATATACATAAAGCTTTGTTTACTTACACAGTAAACACACACACACACACACACACACACACACACACACACACACACACACACACACACACACACACACACACAGTAAACTCACAAACACACATCTGTAAACATACACAAACACACATGTGTAAACACACTCACACTGTAAAAACACACATTTGTAAACACAGACACAAACATCTATAAACACATAGCAAACATAAACACACACAGATATCAGTAAGCACACACACACACGCACGCATGCACGCACGCACACACACACACACAATCTCCATTTGGAATTGAGGCAACTGTGACGTGTAAGCAGCAAACAAACGCCCTAATGACTCATTTCCCTTAAAGAAAGTGACATCACTGCATGTGTATGAGAGAATCCTGCAGACATAAAATCTCAAGTTTTCTCTATGAAGTCTGGTTGATGGCTTAAGTTTTATTTTCTTTAAAATGTGAAGATCAGAAGAACATTAAGTCATTGTTAGTAGAAATGTTTCAATGTTTTTCTTTATTATATCTATGCAGAACCCTGCTCTCTGATTGGCTAAAATCGACAGCAGTACTTTGTAAGTTAAACAAGACAGATGAAAGAATGATATATATTATTGATATATATATTATTGATTAACAATGACATATTCATGATCGTATTCAGTCCTAGAAGATGGTTGAACAGAGGAGAAACAAGAAGTGATTTCGTGTGAGCTTGTCTAAATTTGTAACTAAGTTTTTAATAATCTGCAGTTTTTCTTTACAGAGACTGCGCTTCGATGAGTTTATATTAGCTCTGGCTGCTGGAGGTCAAAGGTCCTAGCTTGTCCTCATACAGAGGATAAAATGGCAGCAGTGAACTGACTGGAGATCAGTTACTGACTCACTGTATCCAGGGATTTCGTTGTGTATTTGCCTGCTACCTTTGTTGAAATTCTGACAAAAAAACAAAACTTTATTGTTCTTTTGTGCCTTTTATCCGCACCTGCTTTGCTGCACTTATACCAATTTCTAGAAAATCACAGTAATTGACAAATTGGTGTTATTCGTGAGTCAAACTAATGCGTACTGAAAGCTAGGTTAGTTTAACTTAACGTACAGAATTAAATAGCCCTGGATATTGAAGATCAGCAGCCTACTTTTTGAGCATCTGTATTTGACAGATCATTTTAGAAAGCAGAAATTCAACGTGGTTAAGTTCGTTTAGAGTTGGATATTTGACAGACATTCACTCTGGGTCCAGCAGCATTTTCTGACTTTGTTATACAGAGTGTTGGCTCACTTTCAAGCCCTCGGTCTTAAAGAGGTTTCACTTCAAGACCATCAATAAAAATTACTGTTTGAATGACATAAAACCATTGATACTTTTGTTTTGTCTATCCAAATAAATAGTTACATAAAGTCAGAGTCAATGTTACAATGTTTGGTTTTCATCTTTTTGTTACACCTTCTTCTAAAATTTAAATCCCTATGGACACTTTCATCCATCAAATTGTGATCCTGTGGAAGAAAATGTGTAGACACAATCATCATAATGCAAACTTCAAATCATTTGAGGTCTGCATGGAACATGCATGCTTCTTTGAAGAACAAGCTTCTTCAAACTGATTTGCTTTTTTTTTTATGTTGAAAAATTATTCATTATAACTGGTATGGTAGACAGGCTATCTGGATTATCATCCGAAAAATTTTGGGTGGGGGGCTGGGGGGTGGTGTGACCAGAGACGACAAAGAGCGTTCAGCAACCAGCGTTTAGTCCAGAGCTGTAAACAGTGGTCAGGCGCTGACTTGAGGCTGCAGTAACCATGTGAAAAATGTGTGCTGAAAGTGCTTGTGTGCCATGGAAACTGTGCCAGATAACGTCCCTGCTAAAATTTAAATCATGTGATTTTTTTTTTCAAACATTTGTCAGAAGTTTCATTCAGAAGAAGCTGCTCTTATTTCTAGTTAGTGTTGTGTTATGTATACATTCAGTTCATTTATTATCAAAGTAATATAACTTTAACAGACATTATAATTGCTCATTTAAAGCAACAAACTGTATTTTGTTTTACTTTTTTTTAGGTTTACTTTATTATCAGCTGGTTTGTCTTCTCAAACATTAAATATTATCTGGACTTTAAATGTCTGTTTGTCTCTTCAGCAGCCGCATAAGTTAAATTCCTACTTGTTCCAGATTCCAGAAAAAAAAGCACACAATTGAATCTAAACACAAAGAGACACAGTCTGCCAACATGGCTGACATAGAGACACATCAGCACATGACACCAGCACAATGCACTCAACGTTTCCTGAGATTTGAAGCCACAGCAGGACATGCACACACAAAAACACACACTGGGACTAAGAGGCTGCGTCCACTAAAGTCACTTGTTACTAAACAAAGGAATAAATGTTGTGGAGTGATGAAACACAAACTGTACTTAAATACAGTACTTGAATATATGTACTTACAGTAGTTACCCCCCACTGTTGCCTATGTGGAGACTTCCATATGCCGTGGAACTTGGGGTAATCGATGGAAGCACATTGCCATATAGGCCCCGTCATCAACCGGGTCCATGCATGACAATTAAAGAGTTTCCCCATCATCCTCCTCAGAGTAGTTGATGCCTGCTGCCTTTTACAGATGGTGTATGAGTGACATATGGGAAAAGCAGCAATGGTGGAACCATCTCTGTCTCTGACTTTGGCAAAGCCCTCTGCCAGGGGATGCATCTTTACCAGGAGCTGAAGACATCCAGCCTGTACCACATGTATTTATGGGTGATGAGGCTTTTGAAAACACCTTGACCAGGGGAAGCATGCGTCTTTCACATGTCTGGAGGATGCATATTTGGGATCTTTGTTGTATAGACTGCTTGGTGTCTCACCAAAAGTGGCAGATATAGTGCTGAGTGCTGCAAGGAGGCTAATGATGAAGAGGATGGAAGGCGTGCCCCTCTGCCGACTTCTCCTTTCCAGAAGGTGAAATTGATGGGCGCAATTAGTAGAGGTGTCTCTGTTCTGAATGTATGGCTCCGGCAAGTTGAAGATGGACATGTGCTTTACCTCCGACTGCCTCCTGTTGCCCCTGAACCTCACTTCCTCCTCTTTCTCTCTGCTGTAGGTGTCCCTTGGGTATTTCAGTTTCTTTGAGACATTTTCCAACAGAAATTTATCAGGACAGATTATGTACTTCTGCGATGCAAGAAAGCATTGACATGAAGTTAACTTAAAGTTAACTTAACATAGCATGCCAGAGCTAATCTAATTTGAGAAACTATTGCAACTATTGCACCAGGGGAATTTTCTGATTTTGAAGTGCTTTGTATATAGAAACACTTACACTTACACTTACATACTTTTTAAGTAGTAACAGCCTGACAAAGCTGTTATTTTTTTCTGATGAACAGGCTTACTCTAGCTGACTGCTGTTACCTGGTAGACCCAAGGCAAACCCCCCTTTTTTTTGTAGCACTTTTAACTCTCTGCAATCAGAAAAAATGCTTATTGCAAAAGCAACACTCAGCACTTTGTCACGCTGATGGCATCAGAATCAAATCAGAATCAGAATCGGCTACGTAACATGAATTTGACTCAATATATACTGCTCAAAAAATTACGGGAACACTTAATCATCACAGTATAACACCAAGTCAGTTAAACTTCAGGAATATCAATCTGTCCACTCAGGAAGCACAAGTGATTGTGACTTAGTTATACCTGCAAATGAAAGTGACAAGTGCAATGGAGAGGCAAAAGCAATTCAACCCCCATAAAGGGAATGATTTTGTATGTGGTGGCCACAGACAATTGCTCTCTCCTTATCCTTCCTGACTGATTCTCTAGTTTTGAGTTCTTTTAGTGTCCTTGTCACAGCTGGTAGCATAATGTGGTACCTGCAGCCCATTCAGGTTGCACAGGTAGTCCAGCTCCTCCAGAATGGCACATCCATATGTGCAGATACAAGAAGGTTTGCTGTGTCTTCCAGCACAGTCTCAAGAGCATGGAGGAGATACCAGAAGGCCGGCCGTTACACAAGAAGAGCTGTCCAGGGCCATAGAAGGGCATCAACTGGAGCAGGACCGGTATCTGCTCCTTTGTGCAGGGAGGAACAGGAGGAGCACTGCCAGAGCCCTACAAAATGACCTCCAGCAGGTTACTGGTGTGCATGTTTCTTCATGAGGGTGGCATGAGGGCCTGACGTCCTCTAGTGGGACCTGTGCTAAGAGCCCAGCAATGTGCAGCTCAATTTGGCATTTGCTAGAGAACACCAGAATTGGAAGGTCCAACACTGGTGCCCTGTTCTCTTCATACATGAGAGCAGGTTTACACTGAGCACCTTTGACTGATCCAGGTCTGGGAGGAGATTCCCCAGGACACCATCCGTTGACTCGTCAGGAGCATGCCCAGATGTTGTCGGGAGTGCATACAGGCACACGGGAGCCTCACGCACTACTGAATCACATTATGAGTCGCCGTGATGAAATTCATGCAAGTTGGATCAGCCTGTGATTTCCATTTTTACTTTGACCCCTCACATTCTCCAGGATATGAAGGGTCTGCTGTGATGCTTTCTGCCTATTCCACAGTTTGGAGGTGTGTCAGACCTGAATGGAGGGCAGGTTGGCACCAGTGATTTTATCAGCTGTCCATATAGTGCATTGCAGTCTGTTCTTGTCCCGTTGGGTGGCAGACGCATCACCGTCTCCGATGAGGTCGATGACCGTCATCTGCAGACTTAGATGGGTCTCCTGAGGTGCAGTCGTTGGTGTAGCGGGAGAAGAGCAGGGGGGAGAGCACACATCCCTGAGGGGCTCCAATACCAAATTGTAATCCAGTGCAGCCAATTCAAAAAATACACTGGCCTCAGGACAAAAGCAAGAGTCAAAAAGTTGGTGTATGGGTGTGTGTGAAGCTCTGTGTGTGAGGCTGTCAGATGAACTATATTATGAAATTTCCCCTCCAGGGGACTAATAAAGGCTTTCTGATTCTGAACTGCAGCATGTGTTTGAACATAAACTGAATTTACTGAAGAGAAACATGGAATCGGTGAATCTGTCAGAAATTTGTTTGACAGTGAAAATGTCTTTCAGTTATTTTATTTAAAGTACCTCCAGTGGGTCGGTAGGTATTTGTGGGCCACCGTGTGCAACACTCATGTTTTCATCTAATGGTTTTGCAATTTTAGCTTTATATGTTTTCATTCAGGCAAGACAGCCATGAATTCAGACAGTCAACCACAGACTTCATAATAAAACATGTAACAGTTGGAGAAACACTACAGTGTCACAAAAAATCTTCAATAGTTGCAGATCAGCTGTGCGAGAAGAAAGCAAAGTTAAAAAATTTTGCACTGTTTTGAAATCTGCCAGTCTGCCAGTGTCCTGTAACATCAGCTGGTTGTTTATACCACCTGAAAACATTTGTGCATGCTCAATTCTGACCTTACTCGACCCAGACGGACAGATGTTTGTCATTAAACCTGTGCAGCTGCTGCTGACCAACGGAGAAACCGCAACATCAAAACAATCAGATCAATAAAGGTTTACTAGCCCTCAGTGTCATACATAATTATAAAGAAAGGTCATGTAAGAAACAGAGTGAGATGTCTGTGAAGACTGTCAGTCATCCAGGTCATGGTTATCCAAGAAGGGTTGAAAGGGTTCTTCCACCATCAAAAAAACATATGTTAAGATATTCTCCTGTCAGGGCCCTTGAACAAGGCCCTGGCTTAGAGCTAGAGTTGGTCCTTGGGCGACACACGTTGACTGCCCACTGCTCCTAAGGGATGGTTTAAATGCAGAGAACAAATTTTGCTATGTTGTGTACAGTTAGAAATGACAATAATACCTGATTTACATTTATATATTTTACATTATATGATCATGAAGATCAAAGTGATAACAAACCCCTCTCTGGGACTGTCCATTAAATCCAGACAGGACGGTGGTGTTCAGCTCTGTCTGAAGATCAGACCCGACCTGTTCACTGATTGGTTGGTTTTTGGAATGATTTTTTTTTTTTTTTTTAAAGGAACCAACTGGGTGACAATGTTGAGGTGGACAGTGAAGTCACTGATGAACAGAACATTTCTGTGAACCTGCACAGAGCCAGAACCTGTAACACTTGTGCACTGAGCAAGCTGACTGGTTGATTGAGTCCTGTTCTATAGTAGAAAAGCTGTTCGTAAAACATTGGTAAAACATGGATCCATTTCAAGGATCCAGAATAACTCCTGTTTAATGGATCTGACCTCCTCTCTGCTCACAAGTTTCGTAACTCTAATAAACGATAAACCTTATTTGCTGTTGTTTGTTTTCTATCACGTCTATTGTTTGTTTCTGTGTAGCAGCCACTTAAATGTCTCAAACTGACTTTGCTCTTGTTATGTTTTTATGCCGTAAAGATCTGAATTGAAAAGTTGTGTGATTGAAACATGCCTGTGTGTGTGTGTGTGTGTGTGTGTGTGTGTGTGTGTGTGTGTGTGTGTGTGTGTGTGTGTGTGTGTTTTAAACAGGAACTGGTGTGCGTTTGTTGTGACAAAGACGGTGAGCTGTGTGGTCGAGGATGGAGTGGAAACCTATGTGAAGCCTGATTACCATCCCTGCAGCTGGGGGAGCGGACAGTGCAGCAGGGTGGTGGTGTGAGTACACACATTTACATACTGTATTTACAATATACACACATACATTCACACAGTACTACACACACACACAAACACAAACACACACACGCACACATATAAAACTGTCATTAACCACTGGCAGTCAGTGTTTGAATGTGGAGATCAGTTTAACTGACCTATAGTCAGATCTGCTGGGTGTTATATGTATCCAGAGAGTGACCTTGAATCAGCTGATCAAATACACTGAACACCTGGAGGATTCAGACTTTGTCAGAGAGGTTACAATAAAGAAGAAATGAATAACATGAAATGAAATAATGAATACAGAATAGACAGAGACATTAAACCATGATGACATTACACACCACTGTTGATGTATGATGATGACAGTAGGTAACACATCTGATAGCATTAAAGTTAGCCATACTTAGCTGTACTAAGCTCTTTATTAGACTTGCAGTCATTGGAGTTTCAAGTTTGTTTGTTTGTTTCTTGTCATTCATCCATATACATAGTACACAGCTGAACGTCATTTCTCATGGGCCCAAGGTGCTACTACACATATAAGAATAAGATTTAAAAAATAATAGAGTAGAATAGGATATTAATAAAGTATAATAGAAATATAGATAATTTGATGTGTTTCATGACTAGCGGCTGGGATGTTAATTGTCTTTTTGAAGCTGTCAGGGATGACAGCCTGGTTCAGGAGATGTTGTAAATGTCCATGAAAACATCTGCCAGCTGGTCAGCACAGTCCCTGAACACACCCAGGTATGTCGTCAGGGCCGGACTCCGGAAAGAGTCCTCCTCACGTCAACTGAGTCCGGACAGAGAGCCTGCTTCTCGAGCGGAGGGAAGGTCTTACTTGCTGTGTGTCATTTAGAGCTTCAAACTGAGTGTAGAAGTCATTAAGTGTGTCAGGGAGGTAGGTGTCACTGGTGTTGAACACTTGCTGTTTACTGAATGACAGCAAAGTTTGTCTAAGTCTGTTACCAGAGGTCTCTGTAGTCCTGTCTGCGGTGACCGATGTTATGATAAGACTTCATTGATCCCACACCGTGGAAATTAAGTCATTACAGCCAGCAACTATTAAAAAAGCAAAAAAAGCAAAAACAGTGGCACAGCCCCTGTAGCTGGATGGCTGTGACACGGATTTTGACTCCTCTGGGCAGCTGTGTCAGGCAGTGCCGTGGTGGTGGGGCCTTGACTGTGTAGTACCCCAAGGGTACGCAGCTTCTCCACCAGTGTTATCAATAGTGGTGGGTTGATGATTTTTCCAGTGGTACTGTAGCTGTTCCATGAACCCCTGTCCAAAAGGGTCTTTCGTTGATGGATCAGACAGGTAGAACAGATGAACAAACATTAATACAAAAACTAGCACTCAGCTGGAGCTGCTGTATCTGTGAGCACCACCATTTTGCAGTATGAGCAGATGCTTCTCTTCTGCTTCTACAAATCATCATGTTCTCTGTGGAACCCAGAATGTTCTGCTCTGTTGTGTGTCCTTATTTCTTTTCAAATCAAATCTGATCTGACTTAGTCATGTCTTTCATTTTTAGAAGCAAGTTATTACAGCATCTTTCAATAAAAGGCAGATATGAACATGTACACGTATGATGTTTCTGTCCACACAGACGGATCTTCCTGATTGTGACTGTTAACAGAAACATACTGTAAACATGAATTATTTTAACATGCTTTCTTCATTATTTCTTTTAGTATTTCTTTTCTTTTTGTTGACTTGTTTCTGCAGCCTCACATACCAGTAAATATTTATATTCTGTTTAGGGATGAGCTGTTTGCTTGAGAGCTCCTGTTAAACATAGTTGTGCTGAACAGAACTTTACACTGAAGAAGAGAAGAAATAAGACAAGTCTGAGTCATGTTTCCTGCTGATGGTCTGGTGAGAACAGTTTGATTTATGTTTTAATCTGCAGGTCTGAGACTCAGTACTATTTATTAGCAGTAGTATATGTAGCATATTAGTTTATTAATATTAATGTTTTATAACATAACGGATCTCATGTCTCAGCAGGTGAAATTTCAGTTTAACTTTAATATGAAGAAGAAAAACAGCAACTATCTTCCTTTATAACTGAATACATGAGGCTGTGATGTGAGGCATTCCTGCACATGACATCATGACGATGCTCACTCTGATTGGACAGATCTGAGATGTTTCTCCCTCAGTCATCAATTATCTCTCATGTCTCTGCAGTTATCGGACCTATATGAGGCCACGGTACAAAGTGGCCTACAAAATGGTAACAGAGATGGAGTGGAAGTGTTGCCAGGGTTACAGTGGAGAGGACTGCAACAATGGCCCAGTTGGAGGAGGAGGAACCCAGATTTCCACCACCAAACCTCAGCCCAGACCGGGACAGGGAGGAGGGAATGGACAGCGTGTTGATGGTCAGGGAGGAGGAGGAAGTAGTCATGGAGGAGGAGGTGGTAGTCAGAGAGGAGGAGGAGGAGGAGGAGGAGAAGGAGGAGGAGGTGGTGGTCTGGGAGCAGTAGGGACAAGTTATGGACAGGGAGGAGGAAGTTATGGAGGAGGCAGTTCTGGATCTGGACAGAGCGGAGGTCACGGTGGTGAGTGGATTCCCATTTACATTTATTTATACTATTGTCTGGGTCAGTACTCTGATTTGCTGCTGGGTGTCAATTAATTTCTGAAAATGGACACCTACAAAGTAGTTATGTCATACAAATTATACTGTATTTACTGATTGTCAACTGTACACAGTATTGCTGACTTTCAATCTTGCTAGCATAATGTTAGGTTTCTGGCTCATTGCTGAGCCAAAGGGTTCTGTGAGCTGAGCAGACTAAAAATATCTCTCTTTGCCAAGTCGTATCTAAGGTTTGTCCTATTTACTGGAGTAGTGAACAGCAGTTCCATAGCATAAGAACCTTATGGCATGGTTATGATTGTTGTAGGCATTAGTCGTGCCATCAGGCAAAGTCAGTTATAGCTTGTGAAAAACTTTAGATTTTGAATGCAAAACACATGAAAATATAAATAAATAATCTTGATTTTATTGGTTTGGCAAGTGACCATGTTATGAACAGATAATACCCTTCAAGTTGTCCATAGTCAGGAATTGGTGGACTGCATATCAAGTGGTTCTGGCCTACCCATTTTCCATTCGTTCCTGATAATGGTCACCTTGTTAGGCATTATCCCCTTATTTGACACTTTTAGGCCTTATAGCCTTTTAGGTGAAGCACTGTGAGGACAAATGTCTGTCCCTTATGTCGTTAATCACTGTACCCTTCCAGAAGTGAGGATCAAACCTAGCGGCACACTGACTTTAGAGTACAACACTTAAACAAACTAGTTCTGCTTCTTTTTTGAGTTTTCTAGTGATACCAGGACAGTGCTGATGTAGATGCTTTTTAAGTTTGCACATTTTTTGAGGTCCCAAAGCATATCTTCACATTAGATAGCAGATCTAGATTCACTCAGCAAAACAAATCAACCATCATCATGGATGGGACAGCTCATTTATTCTGCAGGTAGAACATTAAACTCGATACAGTAAACCAGTCACACTTTTCACTGAACCATCCTGCAGTTTATCATTATTGTCTTCTTAGTTATCCGACTATAGTATCAAAGATGCAGTAAACAGCAGGGCCTCCTCCATCTGTGTGAAAGAATTAGGAAGTAATGTGTTACCTGCACTGACCTCTGCTGGTGACCAGCATTAACTACTCTTTAGTATTGTACTGGTGTGTCAGGAGTGTTGCCTTGCCTCTGTCCAAATGTGACTTTAACAGCTTTTGTGATTGGACCTCTGAATTTGCTCCCTTTGCTTCCAGGACGAGCTGAATACGAGAAGATGAGGCAGATGGAGGAGAAGATCCAGAGTCTGACCAAGAACCTCCAAGACCTTCAGTCCACTTTGAATACCATGAATGAACGCTTCCAGCAGGAGGTCAATGAACCAAGATTCAGTGGAGGAGGACGAGGTAGCCCTTCAGGGGGAAGAAACCCTGCTGATGCTGCTCAGCCGGAGATTAAAGAGACAATTCACAACATTCAGACTAAACTGGACCAGCTGGATAACCGCACGCAGGTGAGTCCCTGTTTCCTACTTGACCTGTGAGTACTAAAATGAAGTTGCCTAATACCAATTCATTATTCATATAGCAACACATACTTTGCTCTGAAGAGATACAAACATCATCTGAATTTCTTCAATAATTTTTAATTTTTCCTCTAAATCAGTGATCTAACAGAGACAATTAACTTCAAACACACACCTCCTCTTCTCCAAGTCAGAACAGACAAATCAGACCTCATAAACAGACCTTCATCAGCAAGCAGAGATTAAATTTGTCAAGATGAACTCTAAAGTTCAAACTCCTGACAACAGGAGGATGCAGTACAGATGGATCTGCCAAAACAGCTGGATCTTTATTTTTTTGTTTTTTTTTATTAATCAAACTAAGAGATCAACCATATTTTTTTTAAGAGTGAATCAGAAATAAATAAATCAAAGCACTGACATTAACTTAATATTCAACCTAAGCTGTATTTTATCTTGATATGAAACTGAGGTGATGTAGTATCAGATCAGTCCAATCAGCTGCAGCATCAACAGGGAACATATTTGTAATAAAAGGGTGTGCTGTTTTCAAAAGTCAGTGGTCTCATTACTCTGAGAAGGAATTAGAGCATTGTAAAGTTCATCATGATGGAGGACCAGATGAATTTCTGGGTCATGTGATCAATCAAAAAGGAAACTGGGACGTACCCATTACTAACTGTATTAGTATCTATCTGAGTTTCCTCTTGGTAAATCATCAGGCAAAAACTGCAACCTTGTAAGAACAGCAGACCCAGGGATGATCCTTCAGCGTCCATCACCATGACAGAGTCCTGCCCACTCCACATTATGGGATCTGGTGGGTTACCCACACCGATTAAACATGGGCAGATCCAATTAATGTGGCATGTGTAATGAAGTAGCAGTTTGTCAGGCTGTTGAAATGTGCAGACGTGGAGGTGGTGCAAATGGTTCAGTTTTGTCTTTATATTGAATTTTAATTAAAACTCTATTTGGCGTGTCTGTTGTCCAACAGGCACATGATAAAACCCTGGTCAGCATCAACAACCACCTGGTGAATGGGAAAGGGAATGACTTGGATGGAGGTCTGTCAGGTGGAGGTGGAGTGAGTGGTGGAAGGCTGAACTTGCTGAAGGAGGAGATCCTGAGGGAGTTGGAGAGGAGAGTGTCTCTGTCCTGCTCCTCCTGTCAGGTATCACATCACTTGGGGCTCTATTTTCGACTCCGCCATGGCGCAGGTGCGGCGCAAAGTCAGGTCCGCTGTGCCGATGGGGCGTGGCGGTGCAGACTTTGGTATTTTCATGCACTGCGCCGCCGGCGCATCTCCTTCCCCTTCTCATCTCAGTCCCACCCAGCGGTGCAACTGGGAAAGAGGGAGGGGAGAAGGCGTGGAGTGGGTTTGACACAGCCGAGTCAAATTTTCACCAATCACAGCAGCTCTTCGCCTCACCTTTAAGAACGCCGCTGGCGAGGCGCATGGCAAGTTTCCAGGATGACTGAGACGCACAGGAAAGTGTCTGACGCCCAAACTTGTCCCAGGAGGAGACTGACGTCACTCATGTCTCATGACATGCGTCTGTATTACTTTGCACACCTGTTTGTATACTGTTTATTTTTTATCAGTATATATATATTGTTTTATTTTCTGTTCTATATTTTGAGGTATATTTTGTTTATATATATATTTAGTTTTTATATTTGCTTTTTAAGTATATAGTTCTCTCTTTTCTTTCTTTTCTAATTTTATTTTAATTCTATTCTTGTAGGAGCACTGCAACAAAAACAATTTCCCCCCGGGGAAAAATAAAGGATTTCTGATTTTGATGTGTAAATATGAGGTCTTTAGATGTTAAATCCTCGGCCTCCTCCTCCTCCTCCTCCTCCTCCTCCTCCTCCTCCTCCTCCTCCTCAAAGCAGTGATGTACTCCATCTTTGTAGATAACGTTAAGCATTACAATCCCGAAAATCCCAATGCGCCGGCTCATTATGCCGACACCTCCCCCCTACTGCACTGCAACGCCCATCCTGGCGCACCTCTGTACGCCTCGGTTTACCAAAATACCAAGTGCGCCGCGCACCTGCCTGCGCTGCTCAAAAATACCACTGTGCCGGTGACACAGCCTGTGCCACGATGGCGGCGGAGTCGAAAATAGAGCCCATCTTCTTTAAATGAGCCACTAATCTAAAATTACATGAAGTCTACCAACCCTGTGTGAGACGTAAATGACTTCAAAGAAAAACAGTAAACAACAGTGCAGCTTACGTAACGTGTAGTTCAGTAAGCTGAAATTAACTGTGTGTCTTTTCCAGGCTGGTGTGGAGGATTTGCGCAGACAGCAACAAGAGGACCAAGAGAGGATTCGAGCTCTGGAGAAGCAGCTAAATGCCATGGATGCTCAGTATCGACAAGGCCTGGATGGGCTGCGACGGGAGGTGGTGCATTCACAAGGATGCTGTGACACCATCAGCGACCTCCAAAACCGCATCACTGATGCTGAACGCAAGATCAGCTCTGCTTCAGAGAACTTTGATGTTCTGCAGAACCGCCTTGACAAGGAGCTTATTGGAGGAGGTGGCAGCAGAAACGATGAGAATGGTGGCTTCAGAGGAGGAGGTTTTGGTGCTGGTGGTGGAATTGGAGATGGGAGGGATACTGTAGTGACAGGTGATAGACTGGACAATCGCCTGAAAGACCTGGAGCGGCGGATCAACAACACTGTGCAGCAGACTGAGCAGAGCTACTCATACCTGGAGAATGATCTGAAAGACTACTTCCACAGAGAAATGGGGGACCTTAGGACAGTGTTCCTGGATCGGTTTGATGACCAGGCCTTCAGGATCGCAGACGTGGAGCTGGACTTAGGGCTGGTAAAGGACAAGGTGGACAACCACAACAACAGATTATTGAAGCTGGAAAATAATACCTCCCTTCTGAGCTGGAGGATGGAGGAGTGCAGGTGTTTAGGGTCTGAAAGAGGAGAGGGAAGGTCACCACCTCCTGGTGACCGGGGAGGTGGAGGAGGAAGGTGGGGAGTAGGAAGAGAAGACGGACCTAGAGGAGGAGGAGGTGAAGGGAAAAAAAGTGGAGAGGAAGGAGGACCTACAGGTGGAGGAATTAGAAGAGGAGGTACACAGGAAGAAGAAAGAGAAAATACAACAGAGAAGTCACTGGAGTGGAGAGTGGTTGCCAACGAGGATCAGATTCAACATTTTAACACTCGTCTCAAAGACCTGTCAGTGTCTGGAGACTCTCTGCACGACAAGGTGAGATACAGGTTTCTCAACATTCTCAAAACAAGAGATAGGGAAATGATTTCTTTCTTCTCATAGGCTGTCTTACAAAGTGAGTTTTCAGTTCGTGACAGAAGATGTGTAGGGTTTCTGCCGTCCTGTCCTCACTCCACCATTGTGGAGCCAGGACAATATGCAATCAGGATTTCATTGAGCTACTGCACTGAAGAATAAGAAAACATCTAGATGACATTGGACTCTTGTCCACATCAGCAAACAACAAACATAAACCAGTTTAAACATTTGAACACAAATTCAGCATGTTGATGTTTTCCTTAATGTTTAATGTATGTACAGTAAGACAAGCACTGCAATTTGGAATCAATTTAATGAGATTACAGTGATGCAAATGTAAAACTGATATGAATAGAATAGTTATAGTATTGTTTAATATGATTGTGAACACAGTAAATATGTTATCAGTGTTTGATATGATCATTATGAATATTAACATGTAAATTATTCCTGAGGTTGTGGACCTGAGCCATGACATCCGCAAGATCAAGGCTTTGACAGGAGATCATGGTGAACACTTCAACCGAATTGTGACTGAGGTAGAGCTGCTGGGGCAGGACTGCGACTTGTGTGGGAAGGTGGAGGAAGAGCTACAGAGGCTGAAGAATCATTCCCTAGACGCACTGGGACGCATGCAGAGCCACATCAACCGACTCCAGATCAGACTAGACTCCGGGAGAGAGGGCTGCTTCCAGGTCTGTTCACAACTGGAGGATGAAGTCCGCCTGCTACAAGACGATGTCAGGAGGTGTACCGGTCAATGTAAGGCTAGCCCGGACATGCCCACAGGTCAGGTCAACCGAACAAATAACTTTTCATGAAACCCTGCCACCCTTAGTTATGCTAACCTATGAATCTTTCTGTTTTCACACAGCATGTGTTTTACAATAAAAACAGTGTTCATCCATCCCATCTATTGTTTCACATGAAAGATGAGGACATTTGACATATTTGGTCATTCTGGATTTTTTTTAAGTTTTCTGAGATGAGGTTTTGTTTGTTAACATTTTTTTCATTCTGTTGTTTGTTGTTTTCAGACCTCAGGGGTTTGTAGAATCCATGAGCATTTTTTAAAAATATGCTACCCAGTCTCACATCAAAATGTGTTATAGCTATGTTGGTCCACAGAGCAAAACACATTAGTTTCTCAACAACAAAAACAACAACAACAACAACAACAACTGCTCTAAAATTGTGAAATACTTCCATTGTTGCCTTTTCTTTTCTCTTGTCCTGCCTCCACATTATGTGATGGTCAAGCTTCTCTATAAGAAAACAAAACAAGAATGGTGGACATTTTTTTTATTCTCAGGGGGAACTGCAAAATTTCAAAATAGTTTCTGCATTAAAATTCATTTTCATAACATTTCTCGTGAGACATGTATATTGTATTTTCATAATCTTCAGTCAGTGAATGCATATGATATTTCCTAGCACTTGGAGTGTCCCAGTGATGATGTATTTTTGACAGACTTGGCCAACACAAAGACACCAGTGTCCTTGATAAATCAGTAATATGATGGTTAATGTTATGGCTATCAGTTTTTGTTATTTCTCCTTTTACTCTGAGAACAAAAGGGTTTTTTTGTCAGTTTTGGATAGTGGAAGGCTAATTTGCCCATGGTCTTCAGTCTCTTGCTCTGGAGACAAAGTCAGTCTGCTTTGTCTTTTCTGTTCCAAAACGGTAATTTATTACAAACTGATTGATTTTGTGTCTAAAATTAAATAAGCACGATCCTGCTTATGTGGCCACAGTACAAGTTTAAATGCAAAATCATTCCACTGTTTTGAGTTGTCTGCCGTGTGTGGGCTTTATTCCATTTCACATTGCCATCGATCGGCTGTAATCTGATTCCAAACGCCGCTATCTCTATTAACAGAAGGCAGTTCACAGCATGTGATTCTAGAATGGGATCAGAATCAGAATCACAAATCCTTTATTAATCCCCGAGGGGAAGTCGCTCATTAAATTTTATTTTATACTTCCAGGAATATGCAGCTGAGGAGAGCTTTTTTTTCCAATTCACAATATAGCTGCAATTGACAATTTGGTTTAAAGTCCTTTTGTGCTCAACAGAAGGAAGGCAACGGGCCAAAGTTAAAGCTTCGAGCAAAACAACGAGCAGCTGTCAGGCCTAACAAAGTTGAGCAATCAGCTACTCATTTCTGTTTAAGCAAGGACTGAGACCAATCGCACGTTGTTTTTTCAAATCAAAAAGCAAATGTTTTTATATAGAATAATATCAGTGTCACAACTGTGGAGGTCTATAGATTTCATAGGAAAAATATGAGAAATATTGTGTTCCTGTCACCCAGCAAGAGCCTAAAACTGTAATTAATGCAGCTGGCATCATGTGTTTATCATGTTGCACCTCATATATATATATAGATAGATAGATAGATAGATAGATAGATAGATAGATAGATAGATAGATAGATAGATAGATAGATAGATAGATAGCTACAGCTACAGCTTCAAAGGCACATTCACCTTTTGTTTTGGCCTGGAGTGAGGGAACAGCAAACAAACCCTGAACAGAGGACTCCTACTGGTTTTATATGGCTGCAGTTGCTCTTTAATGCAGGCATGTTCCTTGTCCACACAAAGCTCTAAAACTATTTTCTGGCAAGACTTAAAAAAATCTTTTGTAATAACTGTCAAACTAAACATCATATGCAATCACCAAACAAAGATTATTATTAAGTACCACATACATTTCTCATCAGAAATGTTATGAAAACACATTTTAATGCAGAAATCATCTTAAATAATAATAATGCAGTTTCAGCTGAGAATAAAAGAAATGTCTGCCAGAAACTGTCACATAATGTTGACACAGGACAAGAGAAAAGAATAGCCCAGGTAAAAGTTTCTCCCAGTTTTAGAGCTATTATTGTGTTTGCGGGTTTTGTGCTGTGGACCATCATTGTTGTTTCACATTTTATTGTGAGACTGGGCGGACATATACGTTTATATTAGTAGAGTCACTGTCAGTCTTTTTATGGATACATTTTTCTCTTTCTGCAATTGGCACTGACAAAGGCATCAGCAGCACATTTCTAGATAATAAAACAAATGTATTTTTTTTAAAAGCTGCAGAAAATTGTTGTTTTGGTCCACAAAAATGAAAGAAACACCCTGGCAAATAGCTGGTAAATACTTTAATGTGAGTTTACTTTTTTCATGAGCAGATAATTAAAGTTTAATGCAAACTAAACCCCCACTAGGTGGTGGTTCTGGTAGCACTGGTGGCACAGGTGGTAGCAATGGTCGTGGACCTGGGTTGGATGCTGAGAAGCCTTTGGATGGCCACAGTGTGATTGGAGGCTCCATCAGTAACAACCAGCTGAAGACGCTGCAGGGCGAGCTGTCTGAGGTCATTCTCACCTTCAGCTCAATTAACGACACGCTGAAGGGGCTTGAACACACGGTGCAGAAACACAGCAGTGTCATCACTGACCTTGGTGAGCCCAGCTACATAATGTCGACTCTCTGCATTCATTGCTGCACCTTTTTTAACTAACCTTCAATCATTCATCCTGTAACCACTGACAGGAAATACCAAAGATAAGATCATTTCTGAGCTGGACAAAATCCAGCAAGAAGTGACAGAGCACATCGAGGAGAGCCGAGACAGTCTAGAAGGAATGGACCGTGATGTCCGTCGGTTCGAGAGCACACTGCTGGTGGAGATGGGAGACTGTAAAAGGTCTGGAGACGGACTGGAGAAGAGGCTGTCAAAGCTTGAGGGAGTCTGTGGGAGGCTGGACGGAGTCTCCGACTCTATCCTCAAGATCAGGGAAGGTAGAGTTCATTTTGATGGTGCCTTATTTATTTTCCCTAATTTCCTCCTTTTATTCTCCCTTTATTCTACGAAGATTAATGTTTAAGTTCACCCCTCCGTTATCTGACCAGCTACAAAATCTGAAGCTCTCTGATTGGACGTCTCAAGTATAGAGTGGACCTTAATCAGCAGGCTGTTGATGAACACATGGATACATGAAAACCAATATATATACTTTGTCCCATACTGTGGTGTTTCCCGTGTTGTGGTGAGTCCTGTGTTTGATTTGTCCTTTTTTGTGATGTGTTGTGATGTGCTCCGTGTACAGGACTGAACCAACACGTGTCAAGTTTGTGGACATGTGTTTCTGGTCTGAATGACTCGGTCATCCATCATGGAGGAATCATGGACTTCATTCAGAAGAACCAGGATGATGTCTACAGCAGGATGAAAAACCTGAACTCGAGCCTGAACCAGGTCCTCAAAGATCTACAGAGTTTCTCTGACCACAACCTTACTGGTGAGCTAGATTCTCCTGTGTTCGGTTTTCTATTCTTTTCTAATGCTCAGTCTCACAGCAATGGTTCAGCGAAGCTTCACTTCTCTGTTACTTCTGTTTCTTCACTTAACATTTTTCTCTGCTGCTTTGGCTCAGTCCTCGAATGAAATTCATGATTCATAAAACACTGAGTGACATTCCTAAGTCTGCTTTAGACTTTATTGTCTCTGGGGGAAATCCTTTTTCACAGTTCTGTGCATCACAGGCAAAAACAATAATACATTTAACACATGCCTACAACATGATACACCTTTGAAACAATTGTGTTCAGGCACCAAAACCAATTGGTTAGGAAAAGATCTCAAGATCTCTCACTGAAAAAAAACAAGTGCACTCTAAAAGCTAAAAATGGAGATAGTTACGCCTGTGTGTGCAATAGAGACTTTATGTTTTTTGTTTGTTGTCTGAGGCCCTGGGATACATAGGTGAACACATATAACACAATAAAGAAGCAGTCTAAAGTCTAAAGTCATAATTGTACAGTTTTTTTTGTTTTGAAAAATGAATAAAATTGTATAAATTCTAATTCTGCTTCAGTTTTTCTTTTAGCTTTATGGTGTTACAACCATTTTTAATGTAATGTGGCATTATAGCGGAAGTTGTGCTAAAAAAATGATGTTGCTTGCTTGTATTTTTCAATCTTTAATTTATATAGTTCTTTAAATATGAGATTCGAGGCACCGGTACACTGGAAAACCGTCCAAAAACCCAGAGGTTTAAGATACAGTTGTGTATCATCAGCCCATCAATGATCCTGGACTCCAGCAGCAGTTAAAGTAGTAGCAGTTAAATATCTGATGGTCCTTTGATGATGATCAGAATTAAAGATTTCCAGTGCAGCAGAGTTGTATTGTTTCTGACTGAGACGATGCTGCCCAGTGTTTGACTTTGAAGTGTCTCCTTGCTTTGATAAATCAAATCATCAAACATCTGCCAGCTGCTCACATGCCTTCTCTGGTCCTGAGTTTATTTAAGATGGACTGAGGCGAAGTGGAAAACTGGCCTGTAGTTTGACGAGTCAAAGTTTGAAATCAAGTTCTGCTCGTATTCCAACAGCATGGCTCCGTAGAAAAAGAGTCCGGCTTCTAAACCAGCTGCCTGCAGTCCAGCCTGTTACCTTTGAAAATTTTTACACCATTATGAAACGTTGAGCAGCTGAAATCGTTGATGAAGCCAGAATGACGAACCATTCCTCTTTCATAATGACGGCAGTTTGTTTCCTCAGTTCAAATGCTGACAGTGATGTGAAAAGAAGAGGTGATGCAGCAGAGAGCGAAACATGAGCCTGATTAACTTTATTTAAACATGTTGCTACAGCAAATTCTAAACGAGGATATCATTTTCAAAAAAAATGATATTTGTCAGTTTCAACCTTTGATATGTCGTCTTTGTGCTATTTTCAGTTAAATATTGAGTTTCAGTGTTTTACAAATAAACGCATTCTTTTTGGAAGTGGAGTGATAAGATTTGTGACAGTGAAGCAGGAGCTTAGACCTTTGTGTTCATTGTCTGTTCATATCATCGTTGTCTGTTCATATCATAACATCATTACACAGGACTGCCTGGACCCCCAGGACCACCAGGAGAAAGAGGATTCAACGGGCTGCCGGGTCCCCGTGGGCCTCTTGGACCTCCCGGGCGTCAAGGTGAAAATGGAGCACGGGGTTTGCCGGGTATGACAGATATTTCATATATTCCCATATGTTGATATTATAGCAGAATAAACAGATCCATAAGGGCAATCGTTCAATCAAATCCTGAATGAAGATGCTTTCTGGGATCTTGACAGACTGCACCTCTTCTAATGTTAGTTGACAGTTACCTCCTACCATCGCTTTCATATCTGCACCATATTTCATATTTGTATGTTATCTTTGTTGTATGCATTGTCTTTGCTGCATGTACTGTATTTTTGATGTTGATATTTTACTATGAGAAGCACAGTACTGGAGGAGCAACAAATCTGGTCACTACACAGTGTAGAGATATGTTGACAAAGAACCTGAACTTGAGTAAGCGGTGCCGGTTAAAAATATACGGAGGTAAAATTAATGAACAAGATAGTCCATATATAAGTTTCATCTGTACAGAATTCAAATTTACCAGATAAATGTCTGCATGTACTGTTACCATTTTCCAACCCAAACAAATTGTTGACTGCTCATTGTTATTTTTATTTTTCTGCCTTTTCTAACGTCTTGCTCTTGTTTCTTACAGGTCCCAAAGGTGAACCAGGTATGCTTTATTTATTTATTTATTTATTTATTTATTTATTTATTTATTTATTTATTTATTTAATCTAAGAATAAGGTTCCATGGCAGTGAACTGGCTCAGACATCTGATTTAATTTGTTTGTTTACTATAATCTCAGTGTAATGTGTTCTTAGTGCTGCTTCCCTCTGCAGAGCTGACGGCTGTTGCAGTCACAGTTACTTACTAGAACATCAGCATACATCATTAAGATAAAGTCATGATATATAATAATGTAATACGGCCTAATAATACTAATAATTTTCATATTTTAAAATATTATGGTGAATTAGAACACTGAATTTTTGTTTTTAATGTCACTGTTTTCGACCAGTGTAAATTTTTTTAATGAAACGTATAACACAAATATTTGATGACTTTTTTTTTCAAGAAAAAACTAAATTGAAGAAAATCTATAACAAAAACTAACTAACTAAAAAAAAACTATGTAATATGTAAGAATTTTTGTCCCTAAATAAAAACTACAATCACACATTACAACTCCTGATTTGTTAAATAGTTTTCTCCACCAGCCAATAATATCTGCTCTTCAGATGTTGATGTTGAGTGGTTTCACCAATCAGCAGTATTTTGTCTGTCAGTAACATTGTGTTTCTACGAGCAATGGTAGATAGTGTTGCTGGTTCTTAGAAATTAAACAGCAATAGATTTATGGATTGTAATGATAAAGTTACCATAACCAAACATGGCAACTGTACACAACGTAGTTACATAAAAGTCACGACAGTCTGCTGTGAAATCAGCAAACGTGAGAGCTGTAATACCAACTGTCACTCAGCTGTGCACACTGGATACTTGAATATCTGCGCATGAATGTGCGTGTGTGCATGTGTGTTTTCAGGTCTGCCTGGTGTTGATGCTCATGTACCCAGACTGTCATTCTCTGCTGCTCTCACTGTTCCCATGGAGAGAGCTGGAACTATCATCTTTGACAAGATCTTTGTCAATGAAGGAGACTTCTATGACCCAAGAACAGGTAAACATGAGAGGCGGTTCAGCAGGTTGTCCCCAGCTCCTTCTATTCATGTGTCAAGGAGTCCTTCAGCGAGACACTGAACCCTGATTACTGAAACTGTTGCTGATGGTCAGAATGGAGACTTGAATGTCAGCTCACTGCCATCAGGGTGTGAGTAGGTGAATGAGAAAGTGATAAAAAGGCTATTTTAGTATAGCAACAAGATCACATCAACACCTGTACATTAGAATTATCTAGATGATTGGGAATAGTTGTGGAAGATTTACCTATCAAAATCTTGTTGTCATAGATCTCTACAGGAAGTGAGAGTAATCATAGGTGTTAGGTGTATCTTTGGAGTTCCCCTAAACAATCTGAAGCTATAGCAGCATAAGTAGGGGCTGGTCCAGGGCAAGCCTGATCAAGCCCTAACTATAAGATTTATCAAAGGAAAGTTTTAAGCCTACTCTTTACTTTTAATCCTATTTGTACTGGACATGTGGACATTCTTACAATTTTTACTTTTAATTCTTTGCTTGCTGTGCTTTTAGATTATTTATTGCATGCCTTTTACTTAAAATGTGTGGAATATACTGGAACTTGTGAATTTCCCTTGGGGATGAATAGAGTACCTATCTACCTTCCTACCTTCCCACCCACCTACCTACCCACCTACCTACCTCACTACCTACCTACCTACCTACCCACCCACCCACCCTTAAACGTAGAGACAGTGTCTGCCTCGCAGACAAAGACTGGAAAATGGTCCCACAGGAGAGGAGCTTGATAGGTAAATGCTGTGGCTCCTATTCGGCTTTTGGAGACTTTAGGAACCATAAGTAGACCTGCATTCTGGGAATGCAGTGTTGTAGTGGGGTACTAAGGTACTATGAGCTTTTTAAGATAAGAAGGTGCCTGACCATTCATGGCTTTGTAAGTAAGGAGTAAGGATTTTAAATTCTCTTCTGAATTTTAGAGGGAGTCAGTGCAGAGTGGCTAATATCAGAGAAATATGATCTCTCTTCCTTGTTCTCAAATT
Organism: Chaetodon trifascialis; assembly: GCF_039877785.1. Lineage (NCBI taxonomy): Eukaryota > Metazoa > Chordata > Actinopteri > Chaetodontiformes > Chaetodontidae > Chaetodon > Chaetodon trifascialis. The sequence goes on from NC_092056.1 coordinate 225,385, forward strand.
TGGCCAGCCGGATAGTAAGGAATTGCAATAATCCAACCTGGAAGTAATGAATGCATGGACGAGTTGGAAATCCTCAAACTATTGTTGTGTAGAAGGTCACACAGCTGATTAGCAACTGCTTTCTCAAGTTTTTGACAGAAAGGGAAAGTTGGATATTGGTCTATAGTTGGCTAAAACCCCAGGATCAAGGGTCAGCTTTATAAGAAAAGGTTTTATTACAGCTACTTTAAAGGACTGTGGGATGTAGCCTGTTGATAAAGACAGTTTGATTATGTCTAATGAGGAAGAGCCATTAAAGGGTAAAACTTCTTTAGGCAGCTTAGTTGAGATGGGGTCTAAAATACAGGTTGATGATTTTGATGACGCATTAATCTTAGTGACCTCCGATTGGTGTAATCGGGTGTCATTACTGCTGACGTGAATAGCAATCTTACTGTATTTACGCTTATCCTTAGCCCCAGTATCACTAAAGGAGGCAGAGGAGTAGCTAAACATCTGGCACACAAGGCAGGAAAAAGCTGGAGAGGAAGAGAGAAACTGTTGCTAGCTGCTAGGCTAAACTGGTGTGGCTAGCAGAGCAGACAAGCTTGTAGACAAGTAAAATTAGCGGTCGCTAAAATGACTTATTGTCTGTCACAGTGCTTGTGCTGAACTAATGTTACTTTAAATGGCGGGTAATAAGCCGCTGTAACAAAAGACAGAGCAAATCACACACAAGCGAGAGCGACAGCCATATGCTACTACTCATGCAGCAATCGGAAACAGGTAGTAAGATGATTCGCTTACCTCAGCATGTCAGCACGTCATGTTACACAAATATTTGATTTGATGCTTCGCTCAATAAAATGTTTCCTGGTGTCACTCTAAGCTTCAACATGCACTGAATCTGTCACCTTCAGGTATTTTCACCGCCCCCATAGATGGACGTTACTTCTTCAGTGCCATCCTGACTGGTCATAAGAATGAGAAGATCGAGGCAGTTCTGTCTAAGTCGAACTACGGCATGGCCCGGGTAGACTCTGGAGGTTACCAGCCTGAAGGTCTGGAAAACAACCCTGTGGCAGAGGCTAAAACCACTCCGGGTTCTCTGGCTGTCTTCAACATCATCTTGCCTCTGCAGACTCGGGATACGGTGTGCATTGACCTTGTGATGGGCAAGCTGGCCCACTCTGTGGAGCCCCTCACCATCTTCAATGGCATGCTGCTGTATGAAGACATGTAACGGATTCATGACATCTGAAAGTCAGTGAGGCCATAGAACCTGAAAAGCACAGTTCAAGATTCATGACAAACCCACAGGAGGCTGCAGCATAAAGTATGATGTCACTTCCGCATGAAGGAGTGATCCTAAACTGATGACAGAATTTTTTAAATGAATCTTCAGTCTTAAACAGATTTGTGTCTTCATATTCTAACAGATCACATTGGTTTTATGTTATTTTTCTAAAGAGTCTTTATGTCACATGTGGATGACAGGAGGGTTCCATTTACCTTTTGACTGCTTTAATCCAGTCAGCTGATCTGATGTAGTCACAGGATATCATGTCAGAGCCGCACTGTGAGGGCAGACGTCCCTGTAACCAGGATCAGCTGGTGTCTTGCAGACCTGCTTCCTACTTGAAACTTTTTAAAACTTTTGGAGGGACAGAAACTGCTGTGGAGAATAATTACGGTGTTACCAAACAATTTCCTGATTTATCTCTTCTTAGAGCAGCAGAAGGGCTAAAAATGTACAGTTTGTGGTGCGGGAGGTGCTACAGGAAAGATCATAGAGTCTGTTAAACCCACAAGGTTTATCCTCTGAAGAGCAGAAAGAAGATCAGGACATTATTGACCATCTGATAGATGTTGAGATATGTCATTGTGGACTACGATCTTAGGCCTGCTTCAGACAACACGATTTTAGCTGGATTTTGGGAAGATTTGTGACGGCCAACAAATTATCAGCATCATGGCTGATTGTGGGCAACAGTTAGTCGTCTTTACTCATGTAGTGTGACATGATAAACGACCTGTTGTGTGGCGTCTGGGGTGTCCCACGATACCCCAACACAAAGACTCGCATGTCAGAATTTTTTTGTCTTGACTCATCTAGTGTGACATCTCCCACAACATGTTCCTCAGTGTTGATCAATCAGGTGCTCTGTCCAGAGTGCAGTCATGTAACTATGGTGAGCGGAAGGAGGAGGAGGAGGAGGAGGAGGAGGAGGAGGAGGAGGAGGAGGGATGCTGAGGCTGCTGCTGTCAGGTGGGACAAGGAAAGAGAGGAAATTTTGTTCAGCAACAGTACCCCTGCTTGTTTGATGTTTCCTCGAGGGAGGAGGACAAGTCAAAAAAGAGAAATGTTGGTGATAAACAGTTGAAGCTCTTCATCAGGGTTAGGGTTCGGGTTAACTGCAGGAATATGCTTATCATTACTAATTCCAGATCTGACATTAAAGTTGCCTGTTTGATGAGGCCAACACAGCCAAGCGTGCTGCTTGTAGAATAAATAACTCTGGAAATAAAATGACTGGATGTGAAGGTCATATCCATCCTAATTGTTATGTGGATGCTTCGTAGTAGATGTTTAAATAATGACTGAATGGGCTGAAGTTTCCTCCACCTCTTACTTTTGCTTGTGATGTTATCGTGCATCCACAGATGTTTTGTTTTGTTTTTTTTTTTGGTACACATGGCCGCAGCATCACACACAACACTTCTGTGAGTTTGATTGACAGCTGCTTCACCCGCCTCCTGATGACCTCTGAACTTGTGCGTGATCTTGAGATGAGACGTGTCGTGATCGATCGGGTCATTCACGTGCTTTGGCCAATTGTCCAAAAAGACACAGTGAGAGTTTCTGGCAGCGTGATTGTATAATCTGACATGGTGGCTATTGTCTAAGACAAAACAATGTGAAGTCTGAACCAGGCCTTAGATAAACAGTTACAGGCTGTGTGTTGCATTTGCCATCACAGAGGAGAAATAAAAAGTCCCTGTTTAAGCAGTGTTACTATGGCGTCCTCCTGCATTCACAGCGGAGTTACAATAAAGGCTACTTACCACAGATAGATATTACCAGCAGAAGCACTGAACAAGCTGCTGGATAACTTTGGTGATGGTGAACTGGAAACATATTTGACTTGGACAGTGAAAAGTGCAGCTGCAGGCCACCGGTTGAGTGATTTCTGATTTACAGTTAAAATCTTGACACCCCAAGTCATCACAATCCTTGAGCCCCATCCCTGGATGGTCAGACATTGTCATGGCAACATGAGACAGTGTGACTTTAAATATGATCAGAAACAAAGAAAGCTTTTTGCTCTGAAGCTTTATGAAAGCAAAATGTCTTTTTTGTTTGATTTTATGAGTGACATGAATTCATATTGTGAATGTTTCATACAAAGCTGCAAGTTTTCTTGTTTTGTTGTTTTTATGTCCTGCCAAGTATTTAAGCCATTATCACATAATTTCACTTTGATGGGTAAAATGCTGAAAGATGATACTCTACACTTTCTTACTATTAAGAAATCCCATAAAATTTCATTGTTGGAAGGAGTATTAAAATTGTTTAGTTAAGTAAAGGTAGTAATACCACAATGTAAACATACTGCACTGGTAAATCCCTGCATTATAAATGTTATTTAAGTGAAAATAGTGAAATTTTATTGACAAAATATACATAAAGTGTAAAAAGCAAAAGTATAACAATGGAGGTCTGTGGCACAGATGAATGAGATATATCAGGCTTTAACACTGTTGCTTGTCTTCTCCATCTGAGTCTGTCATCAGTAACTGAACATAATATGGGGATATGTATTGGTTTCACATCAGCAACCTTGATGACAGCCTGCATTGTGTACAGATGAGATTATGAATAAAAATTGGGTAGGGTTAGTAGATGTGAACAGAGTGGATTTTTAGAAACTGTATTCATTGGCAGGCTGTAGCTCCAGTTGTCATGTAAACCTGTTGTTTTTTTTTTTTTTTTTGTTCATGTTTTTGTACTGAAAAATAGTTGTTACTGCCTTGAAACACAAGTGAAGCCCAGCAGCTTGTTAAACAATATGTATGTTTGTCTGTGTGTGTGTGTATATTTGTGTGCGCGTGTATGTGTGTGTGTGTGGTGTACAGACAGACAGACAGACAGACACACACACACACACACACACGCACACACACACACACACACACACACACACACACACACACACACACACACACACACACACAGAGTTGTGCTCATAATTTTATATAACCCTTGGAAAATTTGTGACGTTATTGGCCTTATTTTCAAAGAACTATTGATATTAATATATACATTTATTTAAGGATAGTGGTTCAGATGATGCAATTCAGTATCACACAAGTGTCTGCTCTTTTTTAAATGATAAAATCAACCAAATGGCCTTGATCAACAGTTTACATACCCTGTAATGTTTGGCCTGATAATATACACACAGGTTGAAATTACTAGTAAGGGTGAGTTTCAACACTTTGTATTTGTTTGTAATTAGTGTGTGTATATAAAGAGTCACTGAGTTTCTTCTTCTTGAGACACCCCTGCATTTGGCATCCAGGATTGCAATGACTTTGTTGGATATCAAGCTATAGGCAAAGTAAATGAACTGTCAAAGACTAATGAGAAAAAGTAGTCGAACTTTAGAAATCAGGAAAAGGACTTCAAAATATATGAAGAGATTTGAAAATGTTAGTCAGTAGTGTTGAAACTGATAAAGAAATGGAAAATTAGCGGTTCTGTTGATACCAAGACACAGTCAGGTAACCAACAAATGTCTCAGACACAAAAACTGAGCAAAACTGAAAGTAATGGTCACAACCACAAACATAAAATGTTTGGAGAGGAGCCAACAAGGCCTATGATGGAAGTACACCGTCCCCACTGTGAAGCATGGCGGTGGAGCTTTGATGTGTTTGGAGTATGTGAGCTACAGTGACTCAAGGATTTCAGTCAGATGGAATGATTAATGCAGCATGTTAAGAGAAAATACTGGGGGACAAATGGCATTCATCAGTGTGGACGCTGTGCAGGGGACGCACTTTGACTTTCCAACATGATGATAATCCAAAAACACATTGCCAACGAACCTTTGAGTGGTTACAACAGGAAAAAGTGAAGGTTATGGAGTGGCCATCATGGTCTCCTGACATCAACATCATTGTGCCACTTTGGGGAGAAAGTGCAGTTCATGCAAGACAACCCAAGAATTTTTGAGACCTGTGAACTTTTTGCCAAGGAGAATACCACCTGAGAAAATGAAGGACCTCATCCACATCTGTCACTGAAGATCGCAAACCAAAACCATTGTCGATGCTAAAGGGGGCAATACACAGTTTGAGGAACTAAGGGTCTGCAAACTTTTGAACAGGAACCATCTCAGTATTTTCTTGATGTTTTGTTTGATGCTTTTGAGACATTCTGTGATGCCTTATAGTTTATCTGAATCCCATTAAAAATAAAAGAAATGTATTGTGACTAATCACTCATTTTTTATTGGAATGGTACACATCTTACAAGTTTTGCAAAGGACATGTAAATTTATGCAACAGGGGTGACGGTTGGGTTCTGATGTAAATTATCAAACCCTATCAGTAAAACAAAAGAATTTAATACAAATCTGAAACATATGATACTGTCAGAGTGGCATGTGGTGTTTCAGAATGTGATTGAAATATGTTGATTTAATGGAGATTTAGAAAAGTAAAATTCATTGGGTAGTTTTTTCTATGTGCTTTGGTCAAACTCTCAGCATGTTCATGGAGCTGCAGACATGACCATCAATTAAAACTGAGCTAAATTTTGAATGAGTTTGACAGGATCTATGGCAGATTTCTTGCCAATCATGCTTAACAAGTAAAGTCCTTTATATACAGCAGAGTGTTTTTATGTGAAAGTGGATGACATGATAATATACTATGATGGATAATACTGTTGATTAGATTGAAATAATGCACTAACAGCTGCACTACTGTTCATTTTTTTCTGTAAAATAAAGATGATCAGATCTTGAATTACTTATTAATGTTTTTTTTTTTCTTCCATTTTTTATTGTTACCCAGGTGCCAGATCTATAAAACAGGTGGTTTTAGGTTAGTGAGGTAAGTTCAGATTTAACTGTGGGTTTTCAGGGTTATGATTGTTCACTTCTTACCAGGGTACACTGTCACAAGGGTTAAGGGATTTAAGCCACCACATGGCGGGTTTTTTGGGAATAACTTTTGATAGGAATGTGGTAGGAAGTTGGAAGTAGCGTCTATCCCCCCATCTGGGGGGACGCCGGATCCAACGGTACCACCCTCGAGTGTCTACCACCCTCGAGTGGGTTTCTGTCAATTTGGACCGAAAAATCGGAGCGGGTTTTTTTGGAATAACTTTTGATAGGAAGGGCGCACGGACTTGTAAGTGGGCTCTACCCCCCCTATTTCATGTACGCTGCGTCCAACGGTACCACTCCCAAGGCTCTAGGACGTTGTGTTCAAAAGTTATGGCTAAAACAATATTTCACATATATAGAAGTCAATGGGTGTATGGCAAATTTGACAGTGCCATAGGGGAAAAGTGTCCTCCAGGGGGTGCATAGGAGCACGTTTCAGAGCCCCCTGAGTCGATTGGACCCCCCTTTGAAGGCAGGGTTAGGATGAAAGATTTTTAGTGTGCGTCGTCCCCGTGAGGGGACGGCGCGCACACGTGCACACTCCATCCAGCCTCCCTATGCGGATCAGCCCCAGCAACTCCAACAACCACCACCAAATGCGGACACCAATAATTTCTTATAGGTAAGTATGAATCAACACAGTATGCATTATAACATGTAACATTTCACTCCATTGTCCTTTTCTTTCCACAGGTGCAGGAAGCAGATGAATCACAGGTAAGTATTTGTAGTAAATAATTCTGAACATGTCTTTTCTTTTTTTCACAGGTACAGTAGACGCTGCATCGAAGTAAGTGTCATTACATCATATTGTTTTCATCTTTTTATCTTTTTTTACAGGTACCAGGAGCCCTGAGGAACAAGGTAAGTGTACTTAATAGATTTCTTTTTAACTCTCTTCCTTTCCTTTTTTAGGTATGGGGAACCACATCGAGGAGGAGGTGAGTATGGGGTTAGT
>NC_092056.1:237948-310448 GCF_039877785.1 Chaetodon trifascialis
TCTGACTGATGAACTGACTGACTGAACTGACTGACTGACTGACTGACTGACTGACTGACTGATGACTGACTGACTAATGACTGACTGACTGACTGACTGACTGATGAACTGACTGACGAACTGACTGACTGACTGACTGACTGACTAATGAACTGACTGACTGACTGACTGACAGACTGACTGACTAATGACTGACTGACTGACTGACTGACTGATGAACTGACTGAATGAACTGACTGACTGACTGACTGACTGACTGACTGACTGACTAATGAACTGACTGACTGACTGACTGACTGACTGACTGACTGACTGACTGATGAACTGGACTGACTGATGAACTGACTGACGAACTGACTGACTGACTGACTGACTGACTGACGAACTGACTGACTGACTGACTGACTGACTGACTGACTGACTAATGAACTGACTGACTGACTGACTGACTGACTGACTAATGAACTGACTGACTGACTGACTGACTGACTGACGAATGAACTGACTGACTGACTGACTGACTGACTGACTGATGAACTGACTGACGAACTGACTGACTAATGAACTGACTGACTGACTGACTGACTGAACTGACTGACTGACTGACTGATGAACTGACTGACTGACTGACTGACTGACTGACTGACTAATGAACTGACTGACTGACTGACTGACTGACTGACTGACTGACTGACTGACTGACTGATGACTGACTGACTGACTAATGAACTGACTGATGAACTAACTGACTGACTGACTGACTGACTGACTGACTGACTGATGAACTGACTGAAGAACTGACTGACTGACTGACTGACTGACTGACTGACTGACTAATGAACTGACTGACTGACTGACTGACTGACTGACTGACTGACTGACTGACTAATGAACTGACTGACTGACGAACTGACTGACTGACTGACTGACTGACTGACTGACTGACTGACTGACTAATGAACTGACTGACTGACTGACTGACTGACTGACTGACTGACTGACTGACTCTGACTGACTGACTGACTGACTAATGAACTTGACTGACTGACTGACTGATGATCTGACTGACTGACTGACTTGACTGACTGACTGACTGAACTGACTGACTGACAGACTGACTGACTGACTGACTAATGAACTGACTGACTGAACTGACTGACTGACTGACTGACTGACTGACTGACTAATGAACTGACTGACTGACTGACTGACTGACTGACTGACTGACTAATGAACTGACTGACTGACTGAACTGACTGACTGACTGACTGACTGAATGAACTGACTGATGAACTGACTGACTAATGAACTGACTGACTGACTGACTGTGACTGACTGACTGAATGAACTGACTGACTGACTGACTGACTGACTGACTAATGAACTGACTGACTGACTGACTGACAGACTGACTGACTAATGAACTGACTGACTGACTGACTGATGAACTGACTGATGAACTGACTGACTGACTGACTGACTGACTGACTGACTGACTAATGAACTGACTGACTGACTGACTGACTGACTGACTGATGAACTGACTGACGAACTGACTGACTGACTGACTGACTGACTGACTAATGAACTGACTGACTGACTGACTGACTGACTGACTGACTGACTAATGAACTGACTGACTGACTGACTGACTAATGAACTGACTGACTGACGAACTGACTGACTGACTGACTGACTGACTGACTGACTGACTGACTAATGAACTGACTGACTGACTGACTGACTGACTGATGAACTGACTGACGAACTGACTGACTAATGAACTGACTGACTGACTGATGAACTGACTGACTGACTGACTGACTGACTGACTGACTGACTGATGAACTGACTGACTGACTGACTGACTGACTGACTGACTGACTGACTGATGAACTGACTGACTGACTGACTGACTGACTGACTGACTGACTAATGAACTGACTGACTGACTGACTGACTGACTGACTGACTGACTGACTGACTGACTGACTAATGAACTGACTGACTGACTGACTGACTGACTGACTGACTGATGAACTGACTGACTGACTGACTGACTAATGAACTGACTGATGAACTGACTGACTGACTGACTGACTGACTGACTGACTGACTGATGAACTGACTGAAGAACTGACTGACTGACTGACTGACTGACTGACTGACTGACCAATGAACTGACTGACTGACGAACTGACTGACTGACTGACTGACTGACTGACTGACTGACTGACTAATGAACTGACTGACTGACTGACTGACTGACTGACTGACTGACTGACGAACTGACGAACTGACTAACTGACTGACTGACTGACTGACTAATGAACTGACTGACTGACTGACTGATGAACTGACTGACTGACTGACTGACTGACTGACTAATGAACTGACTGATGAACTGACTGACTGACTGACTGACTGACTGACTGACTAATGAACTGACTGATGAACTGACTGACTGACTGACTGACTGACTGACTGACTGACTGACTGACTAATGAACTGACTGACTGACTGACTGACTGACTGACTGACTGACTGACGAACTGACTGATGAACTGACTGACTGACTGACTGATGAACTGACTGACTGACTGACTGATGAACTGACTGACTGACTGACTGACTGACTGACTGACTAATGAACTGACTGACTGACTGACTGACTGACTGACTGACTGACTGACTGACTGACTGACTGACTGACTGATGAACTGACTGATGAACTGACGAACTGACTAACTGACTGACTGACTGACTGACTGACTGACTGACTGACTGACTGACTGACTAATGAACTGACTGACTGACTGACTGACTGATGAACTGACTGATGAACTGACTGACTGACTGACTGACTGACTGATGAACTGACTGACTGACTGACTGACTGACGAACTGACTGACTGACTGACTGACTGACTGACTGACTGACTGACTGATTGACTGATGAACTGACTGACTGACTGATGAACTGACTGACTGACTGACTGACTGATGAACTGACTGATTGACTGATGAACTGACTGACTGACTGACTGACTGACTAATGAACTGACTGACTGACTGACTGATGAACTGACTGACTGACTGACTGATTGACTGACTGACTGATGAACTGACTGACTGACAGACTGACTGACTGACTAATGAACTGACTGATGAACTGACTGACTGACTGACTGACTGACTGACTGACTGACTGACTAATGAACTGACTGACTGACTGACTGACTGACTGACTGACTGACTGACTAATGAACTGACTGACTGACGAACTGACTGACTGACTGACTGACTAATGAACTGACTGATGAACTGACTGACTAATGAACTGACTGACTGACTGACTGACTGATGAACTGACTGACGAACTGACTGACTGACTGACTGACTAATGAACTGACTGACTGACTGACTGACAGACTGACTGACTAATGAACTGACTGACTGACTGACTGATGAACTGACTGATGAACTGACTGACTGACTGACTGACTGACTGACTAATGAACTGACTGACTGACTGACTGACTGACTGACTGACTGACTGATGAACTGACTGACGAACTGACTGACTGACTGACTGACTGACTGACTGACTGACTGACTGACTGACTAATGAACTGACTGACTGACTGACTGACTGACTGACTAATGAACTGACTGACTGACTGACTGACTGACTGACTGACTAATGAACTGACTGACTGACTGACTGACTGACTAATGAACTGACTGACTGACGAACTGACTGACTGACTGACTGACTGACTGACTGACTGACTAATGAACTGACTGACTGACTGACTGACTGATGAACTGACTGACGAACTGACTGACTAATGAACTGACTGACTGACTGATGAACTGACTGACTGACTGACTGACTGACTGACTGATGAACTGACTGACTGACTGACTGACTGACTGACTGACTGACTGACTGACTGACTGATGAACTGACTGACTGACTGACTGACTGACTGACTGACTAATGAACTGACTGACTGACTGACTGACTGACTGACTGACTGACTAATGAACTGACTGACTGACTGACTGACTGACTGACTGACTGACTGACTGACTGACTGACTGATGAACTGACTGACTGACTGACTGACTGACTAATGAACTGACTGATGAACTGACTGACTGACTGACTGACTGACTGACTGACTGACTGATGAACTGACTGAAGAACTGACTGACTGACTGACTGACTGACTGACTGACTGACTGACTGACTGACTGACCAATGAACTGACTGACTGACGAACTGACTGACTGACTGACTGACTGACTGACTGACTGACTGACTAATGAACTGACTGACTGACTGACTGACTGACTGACTGACTGACTGACTGACGAACTGACGAACTGACTAACTGACTGACTGACTGACTGACTAATGAACTGACTGACTGACTGACTGATGAACTGACTGACTGACTGACTGACTGACTGACTAATGAACTGACTGATGAACTGACTGACTGACTGACTGACTGACTGACTGACTAATGAACTGACTGATGAACTGACTGACTGACTGACTGACTGACTGACTGACTGACTGACTAATGAACTGACTGACTGACTGACTGACTGACTGACTGACTGACGAACTGACTGATGAACTGACTGACTGACTGACTGATGAACTGACTGACTGACTGACTGATGAACTGACTGACTGACTGACTGACTGACTGACTAATGAACTGACTGACTGACTGACTGACTGACTGACTGACTGACTCATGAACTGACTGATGAACTGACGAACTGACTAACTGACTGACTGACTGACTGACTGACTGACTGACTGACTAATGAACTGACTGACTGACTGACTGACTGATGAACTGACTGATGAACTGACTGACTGACTGACTGACTGACTGACTGATGAACTGACTGACTGACTGACTGACGAACTGACTGACTGACTGACTGACTGACTGACTGACTGACTGACTGACTGATGAACTGACTGACTGACTGATGAACTGACTGACTGACTGACTGACTGATGAACTGACTGATTGACTGATGAACTGACTGACTGACTGACTGACGAACTGACTGACTGACTGACTGACTGACTGACTGACTGACTGATGAACTGACTGACTGACTGATGAACTGACTGACTGACTGACTGACTGACTGACTGACTGACTGACTGACTGACTGACTGATGAACTGACTGATTGACTGATGAACTGACTGACTGACTGATGAACTGAATGACTGATGAACTGATTGACCCTTCACAATAAAAGCCCGCTGTGTGAACATGTGAGTGCTGTTACAGTTGGAGAGTTATTGATCAGCAGCAGGCTGTACGTTATAAAGAAGCAATGATTGAAACGAACTGAAGCGAGCTGTTTGTTTACATTTAAAACAGAAAAATCATTTTATTTCTTTGACTCTTCGAATCTCTTTGATGGCACACAAGTACATTTTACACGTTGGACTCTTTCAATCTTTGACTTTGACACACATTTCATTTCATTTCATGTTCTGATGAATTTTTCAAGCTGTGTGAAGCAGTGTTCTGTCATAAAAGTGTACGTTCGCTTTCTGTCGTCCAGAAAACGCAAACATTCGACTGATGATGTCATCAGTCATGTGATAATGTTTAAAATTAAAGAGGCAAAGGGTCATAGCTTGTTGCAAACAGCTGTAGCATCAGCTGGAAACTTTTTTTTATTGATTACTGATCATGGAAATAATTCTAATTTTTCTTTTCATTTTGTTAGATTTTCTCATTCTGTCATGTTAAGATTATTAATTTTAAATAGGACTCAAGGCAGATACAAAGCAGAGAACGAAGGGAGCTGTTCAAACCAAACAGTTTATTAACAATTACAAAAAGCCCCAATACAATAATTTAAATAAGAACAAACACAATCTCCAAACCCAAAAACAGAGAAACACACTGTGGATAATAAACCAAAGTCAACTGAGAGGCTGCAGACGAAAACTAGCACAACGAGATGAGATGAGACAAGCCAAGATAAGACCCCGAGGGGAATTCATGAAATCTTATCTTCATTTATCTCATCTTAAATTTATCGGCAGAGGAGTGAGAAGAGGAAGAAGATGAAGAAGATGAAGAAGAATTTGAAAACGCAGCAGCTCAGCAGCAGCAGTGATGAATCCGCATCGTTTGTGACCATCACTGCTGCTGCTGCTGCACATCATCTCCACCTGGTTTCACTGTTATTCTCATGCTTTTATTTTTTGGTTGTATCGCTGCATCATGTCTGTTTTCTACATCTTATCCTTTGACTCATTAGAAAGAACCTACTGGTGTTGAATGCTTGTTGCACAGTTTCAGAGTAAAGTGAGCTCATTAGTCAGGAAATGTTACATTCTTATAAATGTATACTGACACTGAGGACGATGTTCGTTTTGTCATTATGAGAGCGCCCCCTGCTGTCTGCTCACTGCTCTCAGCACTGTGAGTGATTAAATTGAGAGGATTCTGCTGAAAGGACACAAATTCAAAGGACACAAAGTTGGTGCATTTCAGTCTTTTTATTATCATTCATTGGTCACTAACAGCAGGGTCGGGGGCTCTGTGGGTTGCCTCGGTTGTAGCGGCGTGACGACTGAGCATTTAGTTGGCGGCGAGGATCTGGTCCACCCAGCCACGGAGCTCGGTGACACGAGCATAGACGCCAGGAGTGGAGGTGGAGCAACGGCTGCTTCCCCAGGAGACGATACCAACCAGAGTCCAGGCGTTGTCCTTCTGACACACCAGAGGACCGCCAGAGTCGCCCTGAAAAACAAGAAACAAGGAAATAAACAACCAAGAAGGACGAGGAGGAAAAACAGAAGTCTGATCAACTCAGAAAATTCAACAGAATTTGCAACTAACAGAAGAAATTACAAATTATTCTGAGTGAGACAGGTCAGACAGGTGAGACAGGTCAGACAGGTGAGACAGGTGGACAGGTCAGACAGGTGAGACAGGTCAGACAGGTGTGACAGGTCAGACAGGTAAGGAGGTGGGAACTCACCATGCAGGAAGTGGATCCTGCTCCTCCAGCACAGATCATGACATCAGAGATGTTGCTGCCCCAGTGTTTCTTGCATTGCTGGTTGGACAGCAGGGGGAGGGCGGCCTGCTGCAACAAGCTGGGAGTACTGGGAGCTATGGGAGACACAAAACACTCAAACATGCTTCCTCCTCCCTGTCCAAATGAAACGGATTCTAGCATCTAGTGTAAATCCTTTTAGACCACAAAGACCTCCTCAAAGAGGACAGTGGAGCTCGTCTGAGAAAGTCTCACCGTTGTAGCGGGTCAGACCCCAGCCGGAGGTGACGCAGGTCATTCCGGCAGCGAAGACGTCGGTGGACTCAGCGAGACAGACGGGGGACACGTTGGTGCCCAGGCGGGCGGGGGTGGCCAGTTTGATGAGGCTGATGTCATTGTTGATGGTGCGGGGGTTCCACTGGGGGTGGGTGAACACCTGGGGAGGAGAAGGGGTTGGTGGCGGAGAATGGCGTGTTCTGACAGCTGAGTGGCTGATGGGCGGTTCTTACCTTGGCAGGCTTCAGCACCTGGATGTCTTCATTGGAGCCGTAGCCCTTATTATGTTCTCCAGCGATCACACGGTGGTAGGTCCTGACAGGAAACAGGAAGCGGGGCTTTAAAGGGCCGGGTCACACAAATCACACATCACATAAAGGAATCCTGTTTTGTCTGTTTCTTTAAAACATGAACGTGTTCATCGAACATCGTTCGGTTCAGCTGTAAATGATGTAAACCACTGTAAAAAGGTGGTTTTCGTCTTGTCATCAAATCCCATGAAATTAAATCAGCAGTGAATGCTAACTGCTAACCGCTAACACGTCAGTGTTTGTGTGTCACAGCTGATTGATCTTCTTCCTCTGAGCTCCATGAAAAGTCATCAGTGAGTCTCACTGTTGTTCTTCATCACATGAACACACACACCGTAGTTTATTGAGACTCACACACACACACACACACACACACACACACACACTAAAGAACCACATGTGGATTCATCCGCCACTGAAAATAGTCCCTACAGATCCTGAGAACATGAAACTCTGTATTTGTGAGGAGTCTGTTGCGTCAATGGGCCAATGGGCTTGAACTGACCTGACGTTGCAGTGAGCGGCAGTCACCACCCAGTTCTCATTGATCAGAGATCCTCCACAGAAGTGGAAGCCGTTGGATTGCTGAGAGAAAAACAAACTGAACTCAGTCACAGAAGAAGAAGAAGAAGAACAAGAAGAAGAAGAACAACAACAACAACAACAACAACAACAACAACAACAACAACAACGTCACCATGAGCCATTAGTGTTTGTTGAGGTCAGCTGTCTCACCTGCAGAGACACCTGCCAGGGCCAGGAGTGAGGCACCGCCTCCTCACCGTTGACGATGCGGGCGTAGCCGCTCACCTGGGGGGGGATGGCTGGGGTACCGCAGCCTGACAGGATGACAGGAAACAGACTTTAAAAGACCGCTGTGCTGTTTGAACCTCAACCTTCCTGTTGTCTCGGCTCTGTGGCTGTGCTGCCACTGCGATGCTCTGTGACTCAACATGACTGAACTGCAGACACGTGAAGAAGACGTGAAGAAGACGTGAAGAAGACGTGGATAAAAGCCTCCTGAGCTCATGCTGATCCGTGTGCAGCTTGTTCTGAACGAGCTGTTGAAGCAGCAGTTGTCATGTTGAGTGTTTCAGAGCTCTATCTTCTCCTGAAAGCTAATTATCTGAAAATGAAGCTCAGCTGTTCAAACTGCAGCCTTTGGTGTTATTACTGTCTGACCTGCCTGAACTGAATATGCAGAAAGTTTCATCCAGGAAGAAAAACCTCACGTTGATTATCAGAGTCACAATCTCAAGACGTCACTTTGGGCTCATTTTGTTGATGTTTTCTAGATTCAAATATTCACAAACTGAGTGAATTTGGAACCACAGCTCAGAGCCGCTCATTTCCAAACATCTAAAAATCCATCCAAACTTTGCGTCTCACCGTAGGCGGCGCTGACAAAGGCGAGGCAGGAGACGATCCAGAGGAAGGCCATGGCGATGATGACGATGATGATGATGTGCTGAAGGACCGTGCTGCTGTTTTATCCCTGAGCCCTGCTGGCCCTCAGCCAATCAGAGCCGTTAGAAATTTGTCCAGCTCAGCTGTCAGCTGCTTATCAGACCTGAGGCGACAACAGTGTTCTCAGGAGTCACACGCCCTGACCTCCAGCTCTCTGATTGGCTGAAAAATCGTCTGGATGACTGCTGCACACAGAGAGCAACCAGACCATCCAAAGTGAAGTTTATTTAACTTCACAGATCCCAGATCTGCCAGGGTGTATCCTGATGAAGAGTCAGATGTCAGACATCTTGTGTGCAGACGTGAACGTGAGGCTGCTGAAATGAAGAGAAGCAACACCACGACGCACAGCCAGCGACAGAATTCAGCTCCAGTCAAAGGCGGAGGAAATGTTTCGCACTGAGTTTCGGACCTGGTTCATGATGTAAAGTCACACCAACATGCAGAATGTCTGCAGAATTCTGATGAGAGTATGTTGTTATTGTCTGTGATCTGGGTCATTTTTATCCACCTCCTCTATGGAAGAGTGACGTTTCTGCTGAGCTGTGAGTGACTAAACACTGGGAATCTATGCTGGAGTCACGAGCAGCTGATATTTAGTTAGAAAACACGTGAAATATGTAGTCAGTGAACATTTTACTCGCACAGTATCAACATTTTGTGACCGGAGAAACGGATTCCTCATCATGTAAAAACAGTGTTCAGGACGCCTCACATACATATTTTCTGTTGACTGATAAAATGAATAAGATCGCTGTGAACTATGAAAGTATGAAGACGAGTAAACGTCAAACGTGATCTCTGACAAACGGAGTTGCTTCTGCTTCCTGACAAAGAGTTAAATGAGTCACAGCCAGAAGAACTGAGTGACTTCTCATTCTCTGACAGAAACAAGCCAACAGGTTTTCATGAAGCTTCTTGAAGGCCTTCGTCTTTTGAAACTGTCATGAAAACCTCAAACCTCTCTGCTTTTCTCATGCTTTTAATAATCCTAACTCCATGCTGACATAACTCTTCACACTCTGTCTGATCTGTTTTAGGTTTCAGAGTATTTAGGACCAAAATACCACATTCAGACAGAGAAGACAGGGGACTGATGGAAGGTTAACACTTTAATGGATATTCAAAGAATGTGTAATAGCTGAATCCAGATGAGGCGGAGAATCCAGAGTGACTGAGTCCAGGAAGTGACAGGTCCAGTTTCTTCAGTGAGAGCACACTGGCAGGGCGCAGACGATGACAGGTGAGCGTTTAGCACCTGAGCACAGACACACAAAGAAGGTCAGGAAGGCTAGTCGCAGACTAACCGGCAAAAAGGTGGTGAGCCATCTTCTCGCCTTGGTCGTTACCACGCAGGTAGATGGACGATTCGACAGACACTGGCTGGAAATCAGACAGGGGAGAGACAGACAAGAGACAAAAGGAGGAGGACACACAGGAGCACAGAGGGGGAAAGGAGGAGAGGCTGCAGACCTCCACACGATCAGCTTCAATTCTCACTCTTTGGTTGTTGCTGCTGTCAGATCAGATTCATCCCTGCAGATCCGGTCCTGACAGGAGTCCCTGTCTTTCTTCACGTGATGTGTTTGAATGAATGTAAAGCAGCGTCTGTATGACTGTATTCACTCACTTCTCTCTAATTCATCTCAGCGTGTGCGGTTGGACCATGAAGGCCTGGTTCACTCAGTCTCCACCATCAGCGGATGTTGAAATGTGTCTGCTGCTTGAACTCTGAGCAGCTTTAATCTGAGCTGCTGTTAAGTGCTGATGTCTGAAGCTGCTGACTGTGATGAACCAGCAGAGGGACCCCCTGGTCTTCTGTCCTGGATCAGTCCTCATGGGAACCAGCTTCATGAGAGCGTTTGGTTTGGTTTTTGTGACTGCACTTGCAGATAGATTCAACGTTCTTGACGTTTTCCTGACTGCCGACCTTCATGTCTTAAAGTGATGATGGATGTTGTTTCTCTTCACTTATTTGAGTGGTTCTTGTCATAATATGGATCATTACTGTAGCTGAACGTGCTGTTGACTAAATACCAACACCACCTCTGCACAACACAACTGATGCTTTCAAACGCATCAAGGAGGACAGAAATTCCACCAATGAACTTCTGAAGAGTCACATCTGTTACCTGAGAATCGTTCCAGGTGACAACGCCATGAAACTGCTGAGAGAACGACAACAGAGAACGAAGCTGCCATCAAGGCGAACAGTGACGACTGTTCACACATTTCTGTGTACTACACACACACACACACACACACACACACACACACACACACACACACACACACACACACACACACACAATGTGTTTATATCACTTGTGGGGACATTACATAGACTTACATTCATTTCCTGGAGCCTTACTCTAACCCTAACCACTACCTGCCTGTTCCTAACCCTGTACCTGACCTCACCTTACCTAACCCGTAACCCTGTCCTCAGTCTGCACCCTAAAATTTAAGGATTTACATTAAGGGGACCTGCATTTTGTCCCCATAAGGGAGGTCAGTCCCCACAATGTGACTGTGTAAACAGATTTTTGTCCCCACAACATGATAAATACCTGGTCACACACACACACACACATACAGATGTATGTAGAGGCAGCACATACCGTCCAGTCAGCAGCTGCGTTAATGTGTGACATGGTGTCGACACACTGATAACACACTCTGCACAGTCAGCAAACTGTCTGAATGCTGAAATGTGGGATGATTTATGGAAATCCGATTTTGGTCCCAAAATTGACGTTTAGATCAGGTTACAATGTCAAATATGAAAAGACACATTATGTTTTGTATATACATATCTTATGTCTTACAAAATGATCAGATCGTGCCCACTGTAATTTCTGTAATTCAGTGTTCTCGGAATCAGCCAAATGCTTTTAAGGTCTGTTTTTTCATTACTTTTAGGGACCAAAATCATTTCAAGTGTGGTGATAGTTTAGGCTGAGATCAGTCTTTACATGATGTCCTGCTGTGTAAATCCAATCTGCTTGGTTTATCAACATAGGAGCTCTGCTAACATGTCTCCGTGGATTCTGAGTGCTTCAGTTTTGTAACTACAGTAGCTTCAGGAACACAGACCTGAACTGTCGAACAGCTGAAACCGTTCATGAAGCCACAATGAGGAAACATTCCTCTTTCAGAATGACAACAGTCATTCAGTTCAAACACTGACAGTGATGTGAAAAGAAGAGGTGATGCAGCGAATGAGAGCGAGACATCATGAGCCTGATTAACTTCATTCAAACGTGTTGCTGCATGAGATTCTAAATGAGGATATCATCCTCTAATTAAATATGGAGTTCCAGTGTTTTGCAAGTCATCACATTCTGTTTCTACTTACATTTTACACAGTGTCAAAACTTTTTTGGAAACAGGGTTGTAGAAATATAGCAGTTTGAAGTTTAATAACCAGGTTCAGGAACACATTCCACCTCCAAACAAGTATGTAAGCTCATCTGTGTCATTCATTTCCCCTTCGACTGTCTTTGCACAACACGTGACAAACAAGCATTAGAGCCAATCGCTGACCTTACACCGCGGACCAGGAGCTCAGTTTCAGCCCTTGAAGATCAGCGGACTCCCAAAATGCTCTACATCTCCTACCATCAATCTCCGCAAGTGCAATCGGTTGCGCTCATCAAACCATATTTCCAGACACTCTCAGGCTTTGACCTCCGACAACTCCAGAAACTCCAGACTAACATCCCGTCCTCGGCTCTAAAAGACTCTCTGACCCACACAAGGTCCAGTCAACAGACGAAACCACCGCGATGTGCATTCGAAGGTAACTTACGTGAAGGATTAGACTGTCGGGGGACATCCAAAGATACAGCGAGCTCCTCTGTCCTTCTGTCCCTCTCCATCCGCACGCTCTCATGTCCTACCACGGCGTGTTACTAACTGAGCTCCTTCCCCGGAGTCTCTGTGCCTTGTCGTCTTGCAGGTTCCCATGGACAGTGGCTGAATCTGGATTGTGGATTTCAGCTGCGTCTCCTGCCTTGGCCCTGCCTGACATCCACTGCAACTGCTACTGCTGTTATTACATCCACTGTCACTGTTACTGTGACTGTCTGTCTGTCTGTCTGTCTGTCTGTCTGTCTGTCTGTCTGTCTGTCTGTCTGTCTGTCTGTCTGTCTGTCTGTCTCTCTTGCACTTCCTCTCTCACCCACCCGGTGGAGGCAGATGGCCGCCCACCCAGAGTCTGGTTCTGCTCGAGGTTTCTGCCTGTTAAAAGGAAGTTTTTCCTCGCTGCTGTCTCTAAGTGCTGCTCGTGGGGGAATTGTTGGTCCTCTGTAGATAAAGAGTTTGGTCTGTAGCAGCTCTGTATGGAAAGTGTCCTGAGACAACTTCTGTTGTGATTTGGCGCTATACAAATAAAATTGAAATTGAAAATGAAGAATGATGTCCGACGGTGTACTCATCCCCTCACCTATATAACAAAGTTTTCAACCCAGTGACGGAGCAAATACGAGCATGTGGAGCACTTCTGGGTTCCCGGCGCCACGTCCATGCCAACACTGATGACATCGTGGCGCATCTTGCAGCCGAAGAAGCCGAGCCTTCCACATCAGCCCTCTGAGGGCCAGGTTGTATCAAATTTTACCCCCCCGCCTTTTCTTCCCAAACTTCACAATCAACCTGAGCACATGCACCCCTCCTGCCCAGCACCCTTCGCTCTTCGCCTCCCTCTACCTTTCACATCCCATCTTCCTCGGCCACCTCACCTCCTCCTACCTCTATATCTGTTAAGATCCTAGCTTCCTGTCTCTCCGCTTGTGTCTCCTCTCCCTTTTTCCCCTGTGGGTGCTTTTCATTACGTTGAATTGTGCCTCCTCGTCTCCTCTCTCCTTTGTCGACCCGGAAGTCGTTTCCCCTCCGCCATGATGAAGGATCTTCCAATTGCTTAAATGCACCTGAAGGAGACGAGGAGCGAGGGAGAGGAGGCTTCTGAAGGAGATCAGAGTGAGGATACACCGGTGTATCCTACGCCGAAGTCTTTATTATTTAAGGGGCGTGTCGTATGTGGCGCACGTTTGAATCATGGCGGGAGCAGGTCTTCACAAATGTCATCCTGATTCTTGTTTCAACTGTGTCCTTTTAACAATTGTATCTGTCACCAAGAAATTAATGAAAATTCTTGGTATATTACGTTTTTTTAAAGCGAGGCTACAAGGCTGTTGGTTTAATCTACCGCACAGCCGTCCTCTGTTACGCCTCTAACGGCATTTAATTGAAACCTCATCAATAGCAATCAGGAGTAGAACAGTGTGACTGCAGATCTGACCATAATATCACGTTTTACAGCTTTTACAGCTGTGCAAACGTCATCAGTAAGTGACGTCGCTTCGGACTGACGCTGCGGAGCGAGGATTTTTCATTTCGGAGTTTCGTCTCCTCCGTCCTCACGTCCCTTCCTCGCATCCCTCTTTCATGTCCTCGCTGGGCGGAGCTAAGACGCGAGGAGAGGAAGCGAGTGGAGGAGACGAGGAGACCAATTTATGGAATGAAAAGCACCCTTTGTGTGTGTCTGTCTGTCACCCCTGTCCCCGCGGCTGGGCATCCCTGTACCTGCAGCTGGCTCCGCCTCCAGGTGTTCACCTGGAGCACATGTCTTCATTGTTTGGAGTATTTAAAGAGCTGACAGTCTTCTCCCAGTCGCCGGATTATTCTCTCGTCCTCCCATGAGTGTGTTCGGTCTACTGGTTGTAAGTACTACGTCTCTTGTTCCATCTCATTTCAGAGAAAGTGTTTTGTGTTCTTCAGTCTACATTCCAGCCACTTATTGTGTGCTGTGTTTTTTGTTCTTTCAGTGTCTCCTGCCGCTTCCACGCGTGCCTCATACCCGCTTCGTCGGAGCTCCTTGAGTTTTCCTCCACTCTTTTTGAGTGCGTCTTTTGTTTGTTTCCATTTCCGCTTGGTGAGCGTGTTTTGTCTTCTCGTTTTGCTAATAAATTAGTTCTTGATTCATTTAAGTCCTGTCTCCGGGTCTGCATTACTGGGTCCAGTTAGTTTTTGGCTTACCAGCCTAACAATATCGGTCAGCACAGCCACTCAGGCTGCTCCCTCAATAGTGATACACAGTGGTGCCTTCAGCCAAACCTCAAAAAACTCTGACAGCTTGCCATCCAAACATTTCTTATAATTCATTTTCTTCTCGTCTATAAACACAAATGCTACGTTCATGTTTATACTTACACCATACTACTCTATACTCTAGTATAGAGAAGTATGAGTACAGAGTACAGTGCAATAGTACAAGACACTGTACTTAATTATCTATACCTTACCACATGCAGTTTTAAATTTTTCCATTAGCAATATTATTTTTATACCCCCTTTTTGCATGGAATGGACATACACATAGTTGATATTTTATTTCATATCTCTTTCCTCTTTATGATCTGTTATTAAATCTGTATCATTAATAATTGTATAATCGGGGGAGGAAAAGAATCTGCCGTCTGTCAGCAATATACATTTCAATTATCCTTTGCATTGAGTTTTAGCTCCCTAACCCTAACCCTAACCCTCCTCAGCTCATCTTTGTCCCCCGACCTATAGACCCTCTTCCTTTCGTTCAGTAGGGCTTTCAGCTCCGGGGACACTCGGGGTTTGTTGTTTGAGAAACACTCTACCTTCTTTGTAGGCACAGTGTTTTTCACACAGAAATTAATGTAGTCCGCAATGCAGGTTGTTTACCTGTCAATGTCCTCCCCGTGTGGACTGCACAACAGATTCCAGTCAGTGGTCTCAAAGCAGTCCCTCAGTACCATGCTGGACTCCTCTGACCATTTTCTCACATGCCTCATTGTTGGTGGTTGTTTATTCACCAAAGGTATGTATGCAGGGAGCAGATGAACCAGGTTGTGATTGGAACAGCCCATCGGGGGAGGGGTAAAGAACTGTAAGAATTCTTAGTGTTTGCATTCAGCAAGTCCACTGTTCTATTGTCTCTGGTGAGGCATTTAACACATTGGGTGAAGGTGGGGAGAGTGGAGGACAAGGAAGCGTGAAAGTGTGATGAGGTCATCAGAGATGAGGAGGAGGCCTGGATCTGCAGTTGTGAGACCACAGTGTGTAGGAGCTCACATGCTGCTGCAGCATCGGCCGAAGGGGGATGTACGCAGTTATTGCGATGACATGTGAGAACTTCCTCAGGAGATAATATGACCGAAGGCTAACAGCTTACAGCTCAATGTCTCTAGTGCAGTCCTGCTTTTACCCTGATGTGACCTGGGTTACTCCATCTGTTGGTAACAAACATCGCTATGACCCCACCTTTCTTCTTACCGCTCTCCTTTGCTCTCCCGTCTGCTTTCAGCAGTTGCCTGTGAATTTTCTCATTCATCAGGTCATTGTAAGCTTCAGGGCATTCAATCGTTTGCAACTGGACTTTGTCAGTTTGTCTTGGAAGACGTTTCGTCTCATCCGAGCAGGCTGCATCAGTTCATGCGCACCAGATGAGATAGGACAGCTCTAGTCCAATGAAATGGTGTTAGGTTCAAGTATTTATCCTCTGAGTGAGGCCAACCCCCAAAACCAAGGATGGTATCACTCTATTGTGAGGCAAACGACCCCCCGTTAAGGCGGGCAGGGTGCGACCCTTGGGTGTCAGCAACAGTCGTCTGCCTCGTTAGTGTCCCATTCTCATCATTGGGGGGCTCCTTGAGCCATGTGTGAATGGCTTTGTGTTTATTTTCAGAGGCTAAATTTTTGAATCTCTTTGGCAGAGATGAAAGGACGGCATTGTATGTGGGAGATAGGTGGTGTCTCAGACCCCCCCTCTGTTCAGAGATGGCTTTTCAACCTTGACATGGATGGCTTCTCCCACTCCTCTTTCAAACCATCTGTCTTCTCTGTCCAGAATATGCACATTTTTATCCTCAAAGGAGTGTGCTTCCTCCTTGAGGTGCAGGTAAACAGCTGAGTCTGGACCTGAAGAGTTAGCTCTTCTGTGTTGTGCCATGCGTCTGCTCAGCGGCTGTTTCTTTCCCCAGTATATAAGTCTGTGCATTCCTCACTGTTAGCTTTGAAGCTCGGTTCTTTATTGGAAGCTCAAGAACCGTCCGGAGAAGTCTTCAGTTCACAGTCAAAGTATTTATTGTAGGTCACAGGTAAAGCAATGCAACGCTGGTCTCAGACTGAGCTCCCTCAGGATCTCAGCCAGAATGAGCCCCGTTCACAGACAATAGTTCACATTTAAGGAGTTGGGATTGACGAGCCCAGTACATTAATCAGTTCAGGACATTCTAGACATCTTCAAGTACTAGCCTCTAAACATGTGATAAGTAATCCATATGTGTGTCTGTGTGTTGTGTCCGGCGTGAGGATAATATTACATATCCATGGACATCTTGTTTGCCACTACTGATTGTCTCTGGGGACATGATATTTATGACTCAGGGCTAAGAGTCAGGCCTTCTATCACAGGGACAAGATGTTTTTGTATGCCAGAGTACAAAACAAGATGTTAGAGTGTTAAACAAGATGTTCCCCGTAACACACTGGACTGCAGACACCAGATTGTTCTTCTGAGTATGAGGGGTCTGGTCTTTGGGGTGCACCAGCCTTTGTCTGAGAGTGTTCCCAGGTTTGAAATGTACCGGGATGTTGTGTTTGTTAAAGATTCGCCTGAGTTTCTCTGATACACCAGACACATATGGAATGACAATGTTATGCCGTCTGTGTCTCTTTTCTTCCTCTGTCACCCTGTTCTTTCTGGAAGCGGCTGAACTTTTCACAAAGACCAGCTGGGATAACCACAGGTTTTGAGGGCATCCCTCAGGTGTTTGTGTTCCTTGTCTCTGGCTTCTCCAGCGTAACATGTAAGTCCGACGCGATCTCTGTTAGCCACGTTTCAGTGAAACACATGATGCTACTGTCCTTTAAATTGGTCCTTTAAAGTGATCTCATGTGTGCTCATCCCATGATCTTTATTGCACTTGTATGATCTGGAACGAGTGTCCTTCCTAGCCTGGAGTTGTAAGATAACATGACTGGAGAGAGAATGTTTTGATAACAGAAGGCCAGCTAACACTTTTCTCCTCTCTTGTCTGTAAGTGATGTCTGGTGCATTTAAATTAGTGCTGTCAAAAATATCGCGTTATTAACGCTTTAACGCAAATCAATTTTAACAGCATCATTTTGTTTATCGCAAGATTAACGCTCTTTGTGACCTAGTGAACTTGTAGTTTTTTTCACTGCTAGTAACATAAGAGAAACTACAGGATCCGATTGTAAACCGGAAACAAAACAATAGGAATGCCCCACGCACGTTTGGTCTCGCCTGCTCGCTAGCTGGGTGTGTCTCTACACCTGGCCAGCTCCCCCTTCACAGGAGTGCACCTGATGCGCATGAGGCTGATTAGGCACAGGTTAAAAGGGGAGAGCTCCTACCTGTTGCCTTATTGTTCCTGAATCTTGATTCCTGTCTCCTGGTGTGTTACATGACTTTGCCTGCCTGCCGTGTCAGCAGGTGCCTTGCTTCTGACCTGTTGCAATGAAGCTCCCTTAGTTTTTCCTCCACTCCTTTTGAGTGCACCTTTTGTTGTTCATTATTTATTGTAAATAAATTGTGTTCTTATTATAACTACCTCTCTGGTCTGCATCTTTGGGTCCAACCAAAAACATCTGGCATAAACCGTAACACTTACACTTTAAACTTGATGCAACAGGTTTTGATATTCTAAAGGTTCCTGTGGCAAAAACAGACGCCCATAGTTGGTGCTTCATTCACTGACATGACCGACGAACGGCTCCGCAGGTCGCCAGATGTAACATGTTCCCTCAGCTGCTCATGGAGAACATTTTGAAGAAAAGAAATGGTGGAGCTTTTTACAGCCAATTTAAATCTGAAACTGTCAAAAGAACCTCCTACTCA
Organism: Chaetodon trifascialis; assembly: GCF_039877785.1. Classification (NCBI taxonomy): domain Eukaryota; kingdom Metazoa; phylum Chordata; class Actinopteri; order Chaetodontiformes; family Chaetodontidae; genus Chaetodon; species Chaetodon trifascialis. The sequence goes on from NC_092056.1 coordinate 256,965, forward strand.
ACCACCTTTGGAAATCGAGTAAGACATTTTCCCATATCAGTGAACTTGAATTAATGCTTTTTACTTCAACATTACTTAAACACAGAAGTGTAGAAATAAAAAGGCAGATCCCAAATAAATTCTTTATAACTTACTTAGAAAAAAAGAGCATTATCAGATAAAATGGTTATCAAGGTGAAGCTGAGAGGCTTCAGGGAAATGGTTCAAGTGCAGACAATATGTTGGTGGAATGCTCTGCAGGTCCCAGCGACACTTTGTCACGTTCTGGATGATCAGATGCTGGAAGCCAGCACATCTGGGAACTCAGGTTTCTTCTGGTGTTTTGAGTTGAGAGAAAGCAAAACGCTGTCATATGATTTCTGATTAGATTAGATTCAACTTTATTAGAATAAGAGAAAAAATTATTTGTTATTCCATATTCTTTGGTATTTCACCTTTGTGACCATCACTGCTGCTGCTGCTGCTGCACATCATCTCCACCTGGTTTCACTGTTATTCTCATGCTTTTTGGTTGTATCGCTGCATCATGTCTGTTTTCTACATCTTATCCTTTGACTCATTAGAAAGAACCTACTGGTGTTGAATGCTTGTTGCACAGTTTCAGAGTAAAGTGAGCTCATTAGTCAGGAAATGTTACATTCTTATAAATGTATACTGACACTGAGGACGATGTTCGTTTTGTCATTATGAGAGCGCCCCCTGCTGTCTGCTCACTGCTCTCAGCACTGTGAGTGATTAAATTGAGAGGATTCTGCTGAAAGGACACAAATTCAAAGGACACAAAGTTGGTGCATTTCAGTCTTTTTATTATCATTCATTGGTCACTAACAGCAGGGTCGGGGGCTCTGTGGGTTGCCTCGGTTGTAGCGGCGTGACGACTGAGCATTTAGTTGGCGGCGAGGATCTGGTCCACCCAGCCACGGAGCTCGGTGACACGAGCATAGACGCCAGGAGTGGAGGTGGAGCAACGGCTGCTTCCCCAGGAGACGATACCAACCAGAGTCCAGGCGTTGTCCTTCTGACACACCAGAGGACCGCCAGAGTCGCCCTGAAAAACAAGAAACAAGGAAATAAACAACCAAGAAGGACGAGGAGGAAAAACAGAAGTCTGATCAACTCAGAAAATTCAACAGAATTTGCAACTAACAGAAGAAATTACAAATTATTCTGAGTGAGACAGGTCAGACAGGTGAGACAGGTCAGACAGGTGAGACAGGTGGACAGGTCAGACAGGTGAGACAGGTCAGACAGGTGTGACAGGTCAGACAGGTAAGGAGGTGGGAACTCACCATGCAGGAAGTGGATCCTGCTCCTCCAGCACAGATCATGACATCAGAGATGTTGCTGCCCCAGTGTTTCTTGCATTGCTGGTTGGACAGCAGGGGGAGGGCGGCCTGCTGCAACAAGCTGGGAGTACTGGGAGCTATGGGAGACACAAAACACTCAAACATGCTTCCTCCTCCCTGTCCAAATGAAACGGATTCTAGCATCTAGTGTAAATCCTTTTAGACCACAAAGACCTCCTCAAAGAGGACAGTGGAGCTCGTCTGAGAAAGTCTCACCGTTGTAGCGGGTCAGACCCCAGCCGGAGGTGACGCAGGTCATTCCGGCAGCGAAGACGTCGGTGGACTCAGCGAGACAGACGGGGGACACGTTGGTGCCCAGGCGGGCGGGGGTGGCCAGTTTGATGAGGCTGATGTCATTGTTGATGGTGCGGGGGTTCCACTGGGGGTGGGTGAACACCTGGGGAGGAGAAGGGGTTGGTGGCGGAGAATGGCGTGTTCTGACAGCTGAGTGGCTGATGGGCGGTTCTTACCTTGGCAGGCTTCAGCACCTGGATGTCTTCATTGGAGCCGTAGCCCTTATTATGTTCTCCAGCGATCACACGGTGGTAGGTCCTGACAGGAAACAGGAAGCGGGGCTTTAAAGGGCCGGGTCACACAAATCACACATCACATAAAGGAATCCTGTTTTGTCTGTTTCTTTAAAACATGAACGTGTTCATCGAACATCGTTCGGTTCAGCTGTAAATGATGTAAACCACTGTAAAAAGGTGGTTTTCGTCTTGTCATCAAATCCCATGAAATTAAATCAGCAGTGAATGCTAACTGCTAACCGCTAACACGTCAGTGTTTGTGTGTCACAGCTGATTGATCTTCTTCCTCTGAGCTCCATGAAAAGTCATCAGTGAGTCTCACTGTTGTTCTTCATCACATGAACACACACACCGTAGTTTATTGAGACTCACACACACACACACACACACACACACACACACACACACACACACACACACACACACTAAAGAACCACATGTGGATTCATCCGCCACTGAAAATAGTCCCTACAGATCCTGAGAACATGAAACTCTGTATTTGTGAGGAGTCTGTTGCGTCAATGGGCCAATGGGCTTGAACTGACCTGACGTTGCAGTGAGCGGCAGTCACCACCCAGTTCTCATTGATCAGAGATCCTCCACAGAAGTGGAAGCCGTTGGATTGCTGAGAGAAAAACAAACTGAACTCAGTCACAGAAGAAGAAGAAGAAGAACAAGAAGAAGAAGAAGAACAACAACAACAACAACAACAACAACAACAACAACAACAACGTCACCATGAGCCATTAGTGTTTGTTGAGGTCAGCTGTCTCACCTGCAGAGACACCTGCCAGGGCCAGGAGTGAGGCACCGCCTCCTCACCGTTGACGATGCGGGCGTAGCCGCTCACCTGGGGGGGGATGGCTGGGGTACCGCAGCCTGACAGGATGACAGGAAACAGACTTTAAAAGACCGCTGTGCTGTTTGAACCTCAACCTTCCTGTTGTCTCGGCTCTGTGGCTGTGCTGCCACTGCGATGCTCTGTGACTCAACATGACTGAACTGCAGACACGTGAAGAAGACGTGAAGAAGACGTGAAGAAGACGTGGATAAAAGCCTCCTGAGCTCATGCTGATCCGTGTGCAGCTTGTTCTGAACGAGCTGTTGAAGCAGCAGTTGTCATGTTGAGTGTTTCAGAGCTCTATCTTCTCCTGAAAGCTAATTATCTGAAAATGAAGCTCAGCTGTTCAAACTGCAGCCTTTGGTGTTATTACTGTCTGACCTGCCTGAACTGAATATGCAGAAAGTTTCATCCAGGAAGAAAAACCTCACGTTGATTATCAGAGTCACAATCTCAAGACGTCACTTTGGGCTCATTTTGTTGATGTTTTCTAGATTCAAATATTCACAAACTGAGTGAATTTGGAACCACAGCTCAGAGCCGCTCATTTCCAAACATCTAAAAATCCATCCAAACTTTGCGTCTCACCGTAGGCGGCGCTGACAAAGGCGAGGCAGGAGACGATCCAGAGGAAGGCCATGGCGATGATGACGATGATGATGATGTGCTGAAGGACCGTGCTGCTGTTTTATCCCTGAGCCCTGCTGGCCCTCAGCCAATCAGAGCCGTTAGAAATTTGTCCAGCTCAGCTGTCAGCTGCTTATCAGACCTGAGGCGACAACAGTGTTCTCAGGAGTCACACGCCCTGACCTCCAGCTCTCTGATTGGCTGAAAAATCGTCTGGATGACTGCTGCACACAGAGAGCAACCAGACCATCCAAAGTGAAGTTTATTTAACTTCACAGATCCCAGATCTGCCAGGGTGTATCCTGATGAAGAGTCAGATGTCAGACATCTTGTGTGCAGACGTGAACGTGAGGCTGCTGAAATGAAGAGAAGCAACACCACGACGCACAGCCAGCGACAGAATTCAGCTCCAGTCAAAGGCGGAGGAAATGTTTCGCACTGAGTTTCGGACCTGGTTCATGATGTAAAGTCACACCAACATGCAGAATGTCTGCAGAATTCTGATGAGAGTATGTTGTTATTGTCTGTGATCTGGGTCATTTTTATCCACCTCCTCTATGGAAGAGTGACGTTTCTGCTGAGCTGTGAGTGACTAAACACTGGGAATCTATGCTGGAGTCACGAGCAGCTGATATTTAGTTAGAAAACACGTGAAATATGTAGTCAGTGAACATTTTACTCGCACAGTATCAACATTTTGTGACCGGAGAAACGGATTCCTCATCATGTAAAAACAGTGTTCAGGACGCCTCACATACATATTTTCTGTTGACTGATAAAATGAATAAGATCGCTGTGAACTATGAAAGTATGAAGACGAGTAAACGTCAAACGTGATCTCTGACAAACGGAGTTGCTTCTGCTTCCTGACAAAGAGTTAAATGAGTCACAGCCAGAAGAACTGAGTGACTTCTCATTCTCTGACAGAAACAAGCCAACAGGTTTTCATGAAGCTTCTTGAAGGCCTTCGTCTTTTGAAACTGTCATGAAAACCTCAAACCTCTCTGCTTTTCTCATGCTTTTAATAATCCTAACTCCATGCTGACATAACTCTTCACACTCTGTCTGATCTGTTTTAGGTTTCAGAGTATTTAGGACCAAAATACCACATTCAGACAGAGAAGACAGGGGACTGATGGAAGGTTAACACTTTAATGGATATTCAAAGAATGTGTAATAGCTGAATCCAGATGAGGCGGAGAATCCAGAGTGACTGAGTCCAGGAAGTGACAGGTCCAGTTTCTTCAGTGAGAGCACACTGGCAGGGCGCAGACGATGACAGGTGAGCGTTTAGCACCTGAGCACAGACACACAAAGAAGGTCAGGAAGGCTAGTCGCAGACTAACCGGCAAAAAGGTGGTGAGCCATCTTCTCGCCTTGGTCGTTACCACGCAGGTAGATGGACGATTTGACAGACACTGGCTGGAAATCAGACAGGGGAGAGACAGACAAGAGACAAAAGGAGGAGGACACACAGGAGCACAGAGGGGGAAAGGAGGAGAGGCTGCAGACCTCCACACGATCAGCTTCAATTCTCACTCTTTGGTTGTTGCTGCTGTCAGATCAGATTCATCCCTGCAGATCCGGTCCTGACAGGAGTCCCTGTCTTTCTTCACGTGATGTGTTTGAATGAATGTAAAGCAGCGTCTGTATGACTGTATTCACTCACTTCTCTCTAATTCATCTCAGCGTGTGCGGTTGGACCATGAAGGCCTGGTTCACTCAGTCTCCACCATCAGCGGATGTTGAAATGTGTCTGCTGCTTGAACTCTGAGCAGCTTTAATCTGAGCTGCTGTTAAGTGCTGATGTCTGAAGCTGCTGACTGTGATGAACCAGCAGAGGGACCCCCTGGTCTTCTGTCCTGGATCAGTCCTCATGGGAACCAGCTTCATGAGAGCGTTTGGTTTGGTTTTTGTGACTGCACTTGCAGATAGATTCAACGTTCTTGACGTTTTCCTGACTGCCGACCTTCATGTCTTAAAGTGATGATGGATGTTGTTTCTCTTCACTTATTTGAGTGGTTCTTGTCATAATATGGATCATTACTGTAGCTGAACGTGCTGTTGACTAAATACCAACACCACCTCTGCACAACACAACTGATGCTTTCAAACGCATCAAGGAGGACAGAAATTCCACCAATGAACTTCTGAAGAGTCACATCTGTTACCTGAGAATCGTTCCAGGTGACAACGCCATGAAACTGCTGAGAGAACGACAACAGAGAACGAAGCTGCCATCAAGGCGAACAGTGACGACTGTTCACACATTTCTGTGTACTACACACACACACACACACACACACACACACACACACAGCTGTATGTAGAGGCAGCACATACCGTCCAGTCAGCAGCTGCGTTAATGTGTGACATGGTGTCGACACACTGATAACACACTCTGCACAGTCAGCAAACTGGGATGATTTATGGACCACAAACAACCAAAATTGATGTTAAGATTTTCAGGTTACAATGTCAAATGTGAAAAGACACAAAAGACACTACAGTTGTAAGACGTATTCCATTTAAGTTAAAATATTTAAAGTGAAGTAAAAATACATTTTCTTTCTGAAATGTGTTGATGGGCATCTATATATTAACATATCTTATATCTTACAAAATGATCACATGTCGTGTCGACTGTATTCTGTAAGTCAGTGTTCTAGGAATCAGCCAAATGCTTTTAAGGTCTGTTTTCAGGTCTTGACATGATGTCCTGCTGTGTAAATCCAGTCTGCTTGGTTTATCAACATAGGAGCTCTGCTAACATGTCTGAGTGCTTCTGTTTTTGAGGACAGACACACTCTTTAATAAACTATGAAACTATAAACGATTCAAACCTGAACCTGGAAAACAAGAAAACATCTGTCACACAGATCTTGAGGAAGGTTTATGTTTCTTTCATCGGCCCTGAAGATAACAAACCGACAGACAATCGCTGTGAGGCCTTCTGGGAAAAAATGAACGATCAGCAGCTGAAGAGCCGCCGCTCCTCTGCAGCTGCTTAACGATTGGTCGTTGAGAGTCAGGTGGAACAAATCTGCAGTCCTGATCAATCCAACAGAAATCAGTGATAGATACTTTTCCAAAGCATGAGTCGTTCCAGATAAATAATGCAGAACAGTTGATGATGTGAATTTGTCGTCAGTGAACAACCACTGAAACCTGTTTCATGACAGATAAAATATTCACGACCACCTGCAGAGGTCGACGCTTCACCTTTTTGATAGACCTGAAATCAATCATACAGTAGCTCACGTGATAACAAGAGTATGCCACATAAAGAGAATGTGAAGCTGAGTTCAAATTATGTCGAATTTTGGGTAAGTGACATCATCATTTTGTTTGAAATATGATGTCTTTTATGTTTGTCTTTACAGGTGCATTTGTGACATTAAGTATTAGCATGAGCATGTAGCACTGTATGTAATGTAAACACTTGACATTAGGGTAATTACCAGGATGTGGGGGTGGAAAGTATGATGTGAAATGGATAGCACAAATATAGATAGATATATATATATAGATATATATATATATAGATATGAAACAAAATATCAGCTATGTGTCATTCTACATTCTGTACAAAAAGGGCGTATAAAAATAATATTATATAATAATATATAATATATAAAAGAGCTTGGTCTGTACCAGCTCTATATGGAAAGTGTCCTGAGACAACTTCTGTTGTGATTTGGCGCTATACAAATAAAATTGAATTGAATTGAATTGAATTGAAATATTGCTCATGGGAAAATTGAAAATTGCTTGTGGTGAGGCATGGATGAAGTCCATTGACTACCAACACCAGACCACAGTTTGTGAGGCTTTGTGACTTCAACCTCTACACATCAGAGTTTAGACACAACACCAACAGCTGCCACATCCAGAAGGCCTCTGATCATACAGCCGTTGCTGGACGTGTGCCACAGGGGAATGAACTGGAATACAGGGAGGGTGTAATCAACTTCATCAACTGGTGTGGACTGAACCACCTGCACATGAACGCCAGCAAGACAAAGGAGATGGTAATTGTTTTCTGAAGGAATGATCCACACACTACATCAGTGAACATCCAGGGCTCGGACATTGAGATCGTGGGGGATTACAAACACCTGGGTGTTCACCTCAACAACAAACTGGACTGGACAAACAATACAGATGTCCTGTACAGGAGGGGACAAAGTCCTCTGCACCTGCTAAGAAGACTGAGGTCCTTTGGAATGTCTAGGACACTGTTAAAAACGTTGTCAGACTCTGTGGTGGCATCTGTAGGCCTCTATGCAGTGGTCTGCTGGGGCTGTGGGAGCTCTGAGAGGGACAGGCTCCCCCTGCATGGGGGAGTGGGATGGGTATTTCTCAAGTACAATAGTTTTCTCAAGTGAAATACAACAGAGAGAGGTCATGTCAGTACTTAGTTTTTCTCATAAGACTACTAGCAACAGTACTTTTTGGCAGTAGGATTATACATACCCTAACCCTATACAACATTTGACATGTCGTCTTTGTGCTATGTTCAGTTAAATGCGGGGTCTCAGTGCAAACCATCGCATTCTGTTTTTATTTACGCTTCACACAGCTTCCCAGCTTTTTTTGGAAATGGGATTGCGTTTACATTTTTAAATGTTAAACTGCAGATTATCTCTGCAGACAGACACATATGTCTTGCTTACATTCATAATTAACCACCTGTAGGAAAAGATTCCTAGCAAAACTTCCAGATCTTCATACTCAGGATGTTTTTTGACCTTCCTGAAGTTCACCAGTTTAAAGAGCGAAACCAGCGAACCACAGGACCCATAATTTAAAAATGATTTTAAAAAGCCCTCCTTAAGAATAAAGCACTTTCTTCATGGCCACTGAAATGAAATCTAAAGTGCATGCACAGCTCGTCGTAGCTCAGAGTCATCCTGATATATCTGGTGACAAAGCTGCATTTCTGATGTGTCTCTATGGGTCGGACTGGCAGACAGTGTCCCTTGTTGCAGGTAACTGTAGTGATGTGCTTACCTGCACACAGGAAACAGGTGACACTAACTTCTGAGGACCACTGCAAAACTTTTCAAGAGCTTCTGGGGATTTGCAGCTTTTAAACTCATATTAAGTTTTGAGTCCATGGCTGTCATAGGAATTCTTCACAGCAACATGAGAAAAAGACGAGCTTCCACGTGTATCCAGGGAGAAGATTAAGTTCTCAAAAGTCTCTTTACAAGTGAAATACACAACAAAACAGTACACAGCTCATCTGCCCAGCCCACATTCTGAATGAATAAACTGCTCTGTGCACCTAAAAATCATCATTTGAACCCTTTTGCAATCAAGGTTATGCACACTGTCAGGAGACCAGAAATGACTCAGCAACAATCAGTAGAACTAATACAGTACCATCAGGACCAAGAAGGGTAAACTTGAAAACAACATAACAGGGATTTTGGTTACAAGGAAACATGTTGTGGTAGAACACAAACCATAAGAAATGAAAATGACACAAATTCAGTCCTGCAGCTTCTTCTGTTGCAACAGCAACGATTCAGGAATTTATTGCAGTGGTGAATATGCAAACACGAACAGGTAGGCAGACGAGCAGGTACACATTCCAAGCTAAAGGTATTAGTTTTGTGGTACAAGTGGCTCAAAAGCAAAACCACAAGGCAACAAAGAAGCCACAAACAAACGATCTGACACTGGCTGCAGGAAAATGTTGGTATAAATGCTGCAGTGCTAATGGGAAAAAGTGAGAACAGGTGTGTAGGTGGGCAGGGGTGTCAAGTGACTGCAGGGCAGGTGAGAGTGACAAAGGTGTTCATTAAAGATCACAAGTAACTCGCAGTGTGTGATGACATTGGGCAGGAGACACGTGCAGAATATTGACATGTTGCAGCTGTCAAATAGAGTAATTAACATGCCTGAAACAAGTCGGAGCCTGCAACAGAAAATCATAAATAGAAACGTCAGAAGAAGAACCGTGTTGACCAGAGCTGAGAACGTACAGTCTGACTGAGTGTTTTTAGCATTCAGAGCACAGACGTGTGCCCAGCTGACTCGTTCCAGTTCCACAGGAGTGTAGAAAGTGTGATCTGTGCCTTTTGGGCACAGGGTAGCACGGTGGCACAAGTGGTAACACTGTCGCCTCACAGCTAGAGGGTTCGAATCCCGCTGTGGGCGCTGGGGGCGTGTCCTCCACCATGCCTTGGTGCCTGCTGCTCGAGGAAAAAGGGGCCTTTCTGTGTGGAGTTTGCATGTTCTCCCCGTGTTCTCCCGGGGTTTCCTCCATTATAACCCCCACTAAAAACATGCAAGAAGACCACCACCTGACCGATGGTGACGGAGAAGTGCTGGTCCCCGGCCGCGGGCGTCAGCGTTGCCTGGCAGCTGGCAGCCCACCGCTCCTGGTTTGCCGCGGAGGATCGACAAATCGAGAATGGGTCAAATGCGGAAAAAAATAATTTCACGGAAAGCATGGCGTGTAGTGCAACTAACACCTTGTGTGATGTGATTAATAAAGTACGTTTCTTCTTCTTCTTGTTTCATTTTCCATCCCATCATAATCACTGTTTTTTCTGTAAAATGTCTGCAGAGTCCTGATTTGTTTTCTGTGTCTCATGAATGCAGACTTCACTTCCTGTTTATAGACAGTGTTTGTCCTCTCAGATTGGATTGTGTCACATGTCACTGACGCTGCTTTATTTATTTATGGATGTGAACTATATTTTTTCTTACATTGCAAAATGTTATTGCTGTTGTTTGTTATATTTGTGGGGTCTTCTAAGCCCATGCAGAATGGACACTTTGAAAAATAAATTACTACAAATAACCTGGTTGATGATAATACCAATACTACTAGTAATATTAATAATAACAATACCGGCAGTAAACCATCTTTGCACAGCACCTTTTATACAAGAAATGCAGCTGAATGTGCTGCCAAGAAGAAATCACCTGTCACAGCCCAGCACTTACCTGTTGCTGCAGTTCCTCAGCCACGCCCCACACCTGTTCATCTGCACACCCGGCCTCAATTAGACTCATCAGGAAGATATTTAAGCAGCGCTGGCACACTTTCCTGTTGCCAGATTGTCCATGTGTCACGTCATACTCTCCAGCATCCCTTGCTGTTTGACCTCTGGGATTCAACCTCCCCTGATCTTGATTACTCCCTCTGTCAGGTCCCTGTGTCTGCAGGTGTGCACATCTCACTGCCTCTGTGCTAGTAAAGAGCTTGTTCCTCCTCCCAGAGTGGTTTTGACCACCTTGAACTTTGTCGGTGATGTCCGTGTTCAATCTGCTCTCATCACAGTAACTCCATCTGAGTTGGCTCTCTGCTCAGCACAGTATAGTCTTAGCCCGGTTGTCCGTTTCCCTGTATTCCCTGTGAATTGGCCAGCACTGCAATTTGGTCCTCCACGAGTCCGTTACACCACCTGCACCAAGTGCTCCACGTAGAACAGACGCAGAATGAGCTTGAAATAAAAAATAATGCACAACATAACCCCCTGTTGGGCTCCACTGCCTATGACCCTTATAAAAACTGAAAAGGTCCTTGATAGGTTAAAGTGTCCCCACCCCTGCTCTACGACATGTGCAATGGCTGTGCAACACACACACACACACACACACACACACACACACACACACACAGTCATAAACATATTAATATATCTCTATAACATCATAAATCATCAGAGAGGAAATTAACTGTCTGTAAACACCTCCTCTGATTACCTTCTGCTGTCTATACTACACCTGGTTTTACATCCTGTGGTAACTATAGCAACGGAACTAACGGCAGTAACTGTAGTAACTATAGTACCTGTCCTAAGGCTAGTAACTAACCTTAATAACTCCGGTTACCGTGCTGACTGTAGTAACTAACCTTAATAACTCCGGTTACCGTGCTGACTGTAGTAACTAACCTTAATAACTCCGGTTACCGTGCTGACTGTAGTAACTAACCTTAATAACTCCGGTTACCGTGCTGACTGTAGTAACTAACCTTAATAACTCCGGTTACTGTGCTGACTAGTAACCACAGTAACTAACTGTACTGACTGTTTTGCTCGTGCTGAAGTTGGAAATGCTGCTTTGTTGTCATTTGTGCTTATGGAGATGTGCATTACTCTCACACATTGTTTTGAAAGTCAAAGTCTCCCTTCCCTTCACCGTTTTGTCTCTTTCCTTCTTCTCTTTGTCCTCTGGTTGCTGGAATCATGGAGAAATTCACCTGTATCACATTACCTGAGCTCTGAAGGACTGCCAGAGTCCAACTCATCCACCTCATGTGTTCACCCTGAACCTGCAGCATTTTAAAGCAGGTGTTCGACAGAGTATCATGTCCTGAGGATCATAAATACGTGCATGCAAACAGGAATCTGCCCCGATGCCTTTAAACCAGCTGCTGTGAAACCTTCACTAAGAAGGCCAACATCCAGCCTTCGTTCATCTGAGAGATTCTGGAAAAGATGGTTTCAGAGCAAATGAACTCTTTTCTTAAAGAAAATAACATGAGGATGAATTTCAGTCAGACTTTGGAACAAACAACTCTGAAACTGATCTGACTTGATTTTATGCATTCTGTGCATTTTATGTCATCTATATTTTATTATTTCTTTCTGTCATTTGATGGTTTATTCATATTTTTTCCTCCTCATGCTACTTTATTTTTGCCTATGTTATTTTATTCTATTGTATTCATATTTATTATCACAGGTTTTATTCTTCATTTTATTTGACATTCAATTTTCAACTGTTTTTTTGTCCATTCCGTCTTCTCTATGTCAAGCACTCACTTGCTGCCTGTGATTTCTTTCTTGTAAGTCACTTTGAGCTGCAGTTCCTGTATGAAAGGTGTTGTACAAATACATTTGATAAAGTTTATCTTATGATGGTTGTATCCCTGCATTTGATCACACTGATGAGGCTGGCGGCTAAAAACGTTTTGCCCGGCAGACGACTGAATGAACGAATGAAAGAATGCAGTGCTGAGTGACTCTGTCTTCTTCACGTGGACAGAGAGGTTCAGGAGACCTGATAAACAACAGCTCTGTAAATGTGGATTTCCTTTATGATCTGTAGTCACAGAAACACAACATGTTGCCTTTGGCAGACAGTAAAAGTCTGACAAAAACTAGAGCGCCATTAAAGTGGTTTTACTTTGAAATGTGCTGACAGGAAACAGGGCACAATGTTTCGTTACCTTGCCCTGTCTCCAGCAGTTTGCAAAGTCCGTGGCTGGACGAGCTTAATCCGGATCATGAACCTGATGTTTCACTCGGTCGGTCTTCTTATGCTCCTCCACCCTCTGCTCTAACCCCACAGCTCCCACCGCGGAGCTCCAACATGTTGCTGCCGGGAAACGAGTCCTCCGCCTGGCCTGAACTCCAGGAGTCCAACCGGTCCAAGACAGTCGGCGGCGCGGCGGAGGGGGACGGGCCCGGGCCGGAGGCGGTGATCGTGCCGGTGGTGTTCGGGCTGATCTTCGTGGTGGGGGTGGTGGGGAACTCTCTGGTGATGGTGGTGATCGGGAAGGTGAGATACAGCAGCGGAGGGGGAGTTGGTGAGGGCAGAGGGACAAGGCGCACCGGCAGTCCGACCAACATCTTCATTTTGAATCTGAGCGTGGCTGACCTCAGCTTTCTCCTCTTCTGCGTCCCCTTCCACGCCACAATCTACTCTCTGCCGGAGTGGGTGTTCGGCGCCTTCCTCTGTAAGTTCGGACACTACTTCTCGACCGTCAGCATGCTGGTGAGCATCTTCACGCTGGTGGCAATGTCCGTGGACCGCTACATCGCAGTGGTCCTGTCCAGGAAGTCTCCGAGCGTCCGGAGCCGCAGGAACGCGCTGGCCGGGGTTTGCGTCATCTGGACGCTGTCTTTGGTGTGCTCGGTGCCAGTGGCCCAGTACCAGGTCCTCACCAACCACCCCACCGCCCCCAACAGCACCTTCTGCTGGGAGCAGTGGTCTGGAGTCTCCAAACACTGCTACAAGGTGACCATCCTGCTGATCGGATACCTGCTGCCGCTGCTGCTCATCAGCTGCTGCTACGCCAAGGTCAGTTCAAAAAAAGTGCCAATTTAACAGGATAATGTTTGACTCCCAGCTGCTGTAAAACACTGATTAATAACAGCGCAGAGGGGCCAAAGGGCGCGCACAAAGTGCCGACAGTCATTAAAACTGTGCGTAAAACCTGCCGCATGCGGATCAACCGCCCGAATTCCGGTGTGAACTTTCAAAATAAAACGCCTAAAAAGAAGTTCGAATTATAAATGCAGATGAAACTGCGTGGCGAATGAGAAATAAAAAACTAATATTATCATAATAACAATACTCATCAGACAAAGTGCCAGTCTGAATTTTCAAAAATAAAACACCAAGTCATTCAGTGTCGATAGTGTCATCAAAGATAAATAGTCTCTTGTCTGCTCTCCATGTGGATAATAATAATATGATAATAACAATGATTATCACAACTTAACCTTTTCTGAGTTTGTTCTGCAGTGACTTTTGTTATTGCATCACTGAAAACAGAACAAGTGATTGTCCAGATGTTGTCTCCATATGAACATGTGTTGACACAGGAATGTATAATGAGATGCTGTCAGTGATACTCACCTCGATCTCCATGGCAACATTTATGTACCTGTTCAAAAGAAGAATTTTGTCAACAATCTGATTCACTGATTCATTTTTCAAAACTCAAACTGTCAAAAATGTCTCAAATGAATACAATTTCAGCTCAAGTTTAAATAAAGGAGGTGTTGGATTAGAGTATTTCTTACAGATCTCATTCATGTCTGTTAGAATCGTAATAAGATTTTAACTCATTTTTATTAATAGAACAGAAGTTGTCTCAGGACTCTTTCCATACGGAGCTGGTGCAGACCAGATTCTGTACATCTTCACAGAGACCCAACAGTTCCTTCATGAGCAAACATTTGGCGACAGTGGCGAGGAAAAACCTTTTAACAGGAACAAAGCTCGAGCAGAACCCGGATCAGCGTGGGCGGCTGTCGGCCTCAACACTGCATTTTCTACAAAGTCAGAAAGAAATGATTCACTTACGTATCGTGATTCTTCTTTGTGTTACTCTGCAGTCACATTCAGGGTTTTAAAAGGACAGTTTTCATGTTCACTTTCATGTCAACACATTTATACTGTGTGCAGTTTTCGGCCTGACATCTGATTTTATTTGATTTTTCCGTATGGCAGCAGCTAGATAACACAGTTTACTTCACAAAGTCTTTATTTGCCGCCTTCATATGCAGAATAGAAATGATGCTGCTGAAATAAAACTCAGAAGACTGAATGACACGTGATGGGCTTTGCTTTGGAAATATGACTCATGATATTCAGTCTCAACAAGTGTATGATTCCACTTCTTCCCATTGTCTAGTTTTTCCAAAAAGCAAGCAAAAGTCTCAACAAATCACAACCCGTAAAGATCAGATTACGTGTGGACTGAGAGTGAGGATGTGTTGTTCAGGCGCTGCTCGTCATGTTTATTAATGTGTGCTGTCCCTGTTAAATAAACCAACCAATAAAAAGTTCTCTGTTACTTTATTGTTGGTTTTATTTAAAGCGTTAGATATTTGTTTCACAAGATTTCTTTATTTTTCCTTATATGTTAAAAGTCTGCAGAGTTAAAAACCAAAGCAGCTCTGATTGGCCACGGTCACATCATCTGATGCTGAACTCAGAGCAGCTGGGTCAAAATGTCAGAATAAAAGTCCTCTGGAGTGTCCTGTGTGTCAGTGCTCTTATTGTGAAGGCAGCACAGCCTGACTTCCTCCTCCTGACCTGATTCTCTGTTATTGTCAGTTATTCATAGCATGTTTGTTTCTTCTTCCAGGTTTTATTTCATCTTCATAAAAAGATGAAGAACATGTCCAAGAAGTCTGAGCGCTCCAAAAGAAAGGTACGGTCCTCCATTTGCCTCTTCCTCCTCCTCTTCCTCCTTCCTGTGTGAAGCTGAGTGAAGCAGTTCCTGAATGCACTCTGAACAGTCAGCTGACTCTCAGTATTGTCAGCTTGTCTGATGTAAACACAGTTCATGGTTGTTATTGTTATGATTGGGATGACGATGATGAAGAAAGTGATGATGATGATGTGGCTGCTTTATTGTACTATGGTGTACGGTATATTTCCATCACTGATTTAACAAACTCAACAATATAATCATGCTATTTTCAACACCCTGTTGATCTGGACACTCATCAAGTGTGTCGATGTGTGTTCATGTATTTTGTTGTAGCAGACAAGTGAAAGTGAAGATGCTACATTTCAAGTATCAACAGCGTAACACAGCAACTCAAACAGAGTGGATCAAAGCCAGGTTTAGTACTGCAATATGACAAATTATACTTCATAAACAAAGGCCTGCTTCAAATAAAGATCTCTTACTTCTGTAGCCGAGGTAAACAAAGGCCCCAGCCAATATTTGAGCATGATGATGACAATGATGATGAAGAATGATGAAGAAGAACATGATCATGATCATTAATATGAATATGAAGAATATGATGGTAAATATGATGATTATGATGAGACTGAGATGATGAGCTGTAATCAGGCTGTAATGAGTAGCAGTGTAACCTCGTTTAACCTGGTCTAGCCTCCTCTCACCTGGTCTAACTGCCTCTCACCTGGTCTAACTGCCTCTCACCTGGTCTAGCCTCCTCTCACCTGGTCTAAGATCCTCTCACCTGGTCTAACCGCTGCTCACCTGGTTTAAACTCTTCTCACCTGGTCTAACCTCCTCTCACCTGGTCTAAGATCCTCTCACCTGGTCTAACCACCGCTCACCTGGTTTAAACTCTTCTCACCTGGTCTAGCCTCCTCTCATCTGGTCTAACTGCCTCTCACCTGGTCTAAGATCCTCTCACCTGGTCTAACCACCTGTCACCTGATCTAACCGCCTCTCACCTGGTCCAGCCTCCTCTCACCTGGTCTAACTGCCTCTCACCTGGTCTAACCTCCTCTCACCTGGTCTAAGATCCTCTCACCTGGTCTAACCACTGCTCACCTGATTTAAACTCTTCTCACCTGGTCTAGCCTCCTCTCACCTGGTCTAACTGCCTCTCACCTGGTCTAAGATCCTCTCACCTGGTCTAACCACCTGTCACCTGATCTAACCGCCTCTCACCTGGTCCAGCCTCCTCTCACCTGGTCTAACTGCCTCTCACCTGGTTTAAACTCCTCTCACCTGGTCTAACCGCTTCTCACCTGGTCTAACCGCCTCTCACCTGGTTTAACCTCCTCTCACCTGGTCTAGCCTCCTCTCACCTGGTCTAACCACCTCTCACCTGGTATAACCGCCTCTCACCTGGTTTAAACTCTTCTCACCTGGTCTAACCTCCTCTCACCTGGTCTCACCACCTCACCTGGTCTAGCCTCCTCTCACCTGGTCTAACCGTCTCTCACCTGGTTTAAACTCTTCTCACCTGGTCTAACCACCTCTCACCTGGTCTAACCGTCTCTCACCTGGTTTAAACACTTCTCACCTGGTCTAACCACCTCTCACCTGGTCTAACCGCCTCTCACCTGGTTTAAACTCTTCTCACCTGGTCTAACCTCCTCTCACCTGGTCTCACTGCCTCACCTGGTCTAGCCTCCTCTCACCTGGTCTAACCTCCTCTCACCTGGTTTAAACTCCTCTCACCTGGTCTAACCGCCTCTCACCTGATTTAAACTCTTCTCACCTGGTCTAACCTCCTCTCACCTGGTCTCACCACCTCACCTGGTCTAGCCTCCTCTCACCTGGTCTAACCACCTCTCACCTGGTCTAACCGCCTCTCACCTGGTTTAAACTCTTCTCACCTGGTCTAACCTCCTCTCACCTGGTCTCACCGCCTCACCTGGTCTAGCCTCCTCTCACCTGGTCTAACCGCCTCTCACCTAGTTTAAACTCTTCTCACCTGGTCTAACCTCCTCTGACCTGGTTTAAACTCCTCTCACCTGGTCTAGCCTCCTCTCACCTGGTCTAACCGCCTCTCACCTGGTTTAAATTCTTCTCACCTGGTCTAACCTCCTCTCACCTGGTCTCACCACCTCACCTGGTCTAGCCTCCTCTCACCTGGTCTAACCATCTCTCACCTGGTTTAAACTCTTCTCACCTGGTCTAACCACCTCTCACCTGGTCTAACCGTCTCTCACCTGGTTTAAACTCTTCTCACCTGGTCTAACCACCTCTCACCTGGTCTAACCGCCTCTCACCTGGTTTAAACTTTTCTCACCTGGTCTAACCTCCTCTCACCTGGTCTCACCGCCTCACCTGGTCTAGCCTCCTCTCACCTGGTCTAACTTCCTCTCACCTGGTTTAAACTCCTCTCACCTGGTCTAACCGCCTCTCACCTGGTTTAAACTCTTCTCACCTGGTCTAGCCTCCTCTCACCTGGTCTGGAAAATGTGAGTCCTCTGTCAGTCAAATGTAGCGGTGGAGTTGGATGTAAAGCCGGTGTGTTACTGTGGACCGAGTCCTGTGTGCTTTGAATGCGTCGTGGTATCAGAGGAACGATTAAAGAATTCTTCAGTAAATATTAATTCGTTTTCTGTTTTTTAACGTTTATTTTAATAAATGACTAAAAAAAAGCTTCTATAAAATGTAGAAATGACTTGAAAACTCATGTAAATGCAAATGAAGGAAGTTTAGATATTAGTTCTTTAATAATATTAGTTATTATTTATTATAATTATTAAATAAGAAAGTAAATGTGTTTATGTTCTTTTTCCAAAGGGTTGATTTCTTTCTTTCTTTCTTTGAAATAACCTTGTAAATACCAATAAACTCCTAAACTCAGCTACAACAATAGATTCATACTTGAATGAGTCCACTGGGACACTTTTGACAATGATTGGATTAAACGGAGCGTTGGAGTTGGAGAGGCCACCGTGGTAGACGGCCGACAGTGAGCAGACGTCCTGTCACAGCAGATCACAGATCAGTTTACAGCAGAGTCTGCTGCTCCTCGGGTCGGTGAAGCAGGAGCAAAGGCTGCTGGGTAAATATTTAGACAGCGGGACTAAGAATAGAGGAGATTCCCTCAGACTCCTGCTGTAAGAAACTAAGAGATTGAAGGTCATTCACAGCAGAAACACTCTGCACAAACAAGCAGACATTTTCAGATTTTCCATGAATATTTTAATATCTATTTATTTATACTTGAATACATTTTCAATACTGATATTAGTTTGCAGGAACATTCATGTTCTTCTGATCTGCAGGCGATAACAGCATGTTCCAAGAGAAGTACAGCATGATGTTCTTATCAACACAATGAGGAAATGTTTTTAATAACCACGCCTGTCATTCATTAGTTTTTGTCCGGTATCGCCTCCTCACAGTAAATCATTGGGATGCTTTTTATGGTTGTGTTTAGACAGAGTTCTTTATTAAGCAGCCAAATCACATACATAATCATATAGAATAACTGATGGTTTAGTTTCTAAACTGAGAGCAGGATGTAGATTTAATATGTCAGACTTTATGATAAGTGATTATCTGCACAGCCACAGCATTGATCGCAGGGGTGGAGAACCTTTCTCCTGTCAGGGGCCATTTCAGGTTTCGTGTCATCCTGTGAAGGCACATATATCACTCGAACCTCTGTGACGGCTGGAGCTGCTCAGGTGGAAGTGATGATGATGCTGCTGTTGATGATGCTGGTTCTCCAGGTTTGGCTCAGTCAGTCTTGACTCAGTGTTGAACAGAGTTGCTTCCTTCATTTCTGTGAGTTGTTCAGACAAACGGACACTTTGGACAGTTTGACTTTGTCTGCTGCTCTCAGCTCCACAGCAGCAACAAGGCTCTCCTTCACTAATTCTGCTTCTGAAGGAACGATGCAAGCATCTTATTACAACCCATATTTACTTTTATTTTTAGTGGTAACATCTGGTGGCCGTAGCAATCATGATGGGAGCAAAGGAGGAAGTCAGGTGATGTAGTATGAAGAGGAAGAAAGTCCACATGTGAAGGTGGTGGGTGGATGGATGTGTCAAACAATCACAGGTGCATGTCCTGTATGAAGCCCAAAGTTCATGCTGACTTACTTGATCTTATGTATCGTACTTAAGTTACGTTTTTAAACCAAACAGTGATCTTTTTCTGAACCTAACCAGGTAATTTTGTTACCTAAAACAAAGCAAACTGCAACCATTTCACCACGTGAAATGGCAGCTGACCTCTCCAGTCTTTCATGTATGAGGACATGTTGTCACTTTGCAGAAACATTTTCTTTTTGTACTTCACCATCAGCCATGAAGTTCGGCACCATGCTGCACTGCACCAACAGCAGAAAGTGTGTTTGTGACGTTATTATACTGACCTTCCTTCATCACGGTGCGTCTCTTAGAGAGGTAAAGTTCCAGCTGTCGTTTAAACATGGACATCTGTCAACATGTTTCCTCAGTTAAAACACTTCATCTCAAAAACAGCGACTCACATTTCCAGACCGATGATCACTCGTACTTGTCAACTGAATCTTGAGTATTTTTGTCTTCATTAAAGATAAGACCTGAAGGTTTCAGCTCGAGTCTTTCTGTTTGTGGATGTGGACAGACCCGTTCACCTCCTGTCTCTGAGGACATTTCTAATAGATTGTGAGCGCATTAAAAGCGTTAAGAGCTTTTTGGAAAGTCTCGTCACTTTAAGAAGATGGAGACTTTTTAGAGACTTAAGACATTTTTTAAAAAAAAGTTGAAATATTTTTTGAAAGTAAAGACATTGAGGACATTTTTGTAACATGAGCACATTTTTGTAAAGTGACCTAAACAGAGCAGTTTAAGGATTTGAGAGGTTTGAGTCTTTTGAATCAGATCAAACTGCTGGTGGACATGTGATCGTAGAAGTTGGATGTGGTGAGTTTGGAGAAGAGTCACAGTGAAGACACCAGAAAACAGTTGAAGCTGCTCACAAAGAATGAACTCTGATGTTTCCTTGAATTCTTCGTCTTTATTATTGTTCTTTTGACTTATTTTATTGGATTTCCTTTCATTTGTGGTCAGTTCACTGATGGTCTGAAACTTGATATTTACCATTAGAATTATTACTGTTCATTTTTATTATATATTATCTTTCATTTCAGACCCATTTCGATGCTGAAATCGTGGAACTGCAGTGTTTGTGTTGACTATGTTTGCACTGTGTTTAATGAGGGCAGGTGGCAGAAACGCTGACAATGTTTGGGAAGTGGTTATGAAGTAAGTTTTTTGGAGTATCCAGGAAGTGTTCCGATCTAAACAGTGCTCTGATCCTGGAACACACCTTTCTGTAGACTGATGTTTCCTCTGTTATCCTGCAGACGGCTCAGACGGTTCTCCTGGTCGTCACTGCCTTCACCATCTGCTGGTTACCTCACCACATCATCGCCATGTGGGTGGAGTTCGGCACCTTTCCCCTGAATGATGCCTCCTTTGCCTTTCGCATCATCTCCCACTGCCTGTCTTATGGAAACTCCTGCGTCAACCCCATCCTCTACGCATTCCTGTCTGAGAACTTCCGTAAGGCCTGCCGCCAGGTCTTCACCTGCCGTCTCCTGTACCTGCCGCCACCCAACAGCAAGGTGGTTCGGTTCCGCACGGAGAACTTCTCCACCACACACTCCACCACCAACATTTGAAGGGGATGGGGTGGGGGACATGATTGGATAAATAACAAGAACATATTGATTTCCTCCTGTGGAAACACAGCGAGAGCTATGTCTGAAAAATTAGGAGGCTGATGGAGGAGATTTTACAGCAGGATGTGGCTCACACGACAACAGGACAGCAAGAGATTGGCTGCTGTCTGTATCTGTGACCGCCTGCAGGCCCCTGGTCATAGGAGAACGGAAATGGAGGTTCATTAATGACAGAATTACGACTGAACAGAAAACTGCACGACAGATTGAGGATTTTAGAACTGAAAAACCCAGCTCTGTTTTAAGCGTTTTCCAGGTGGTCCGATGGGTTTTAGGGGTCCAAGCAGTGACGCTTGCTGCTGGAGTGCCATTGTTTTTGTTCTCCTTGCTTCTTCTCTGTCTTTTTCTTCACATTATTTTAGGCCTGGGTGAAATATCGATTGTTTCAATTAATTGGAATTTTTTTGCTGCGGACGATTTAAAAAATAAAAAATTAGAGTTTTTTTTCCTCTTGCTACGACGCGCCTCTTGCCCCCCAGGAGCTTCCGTAGCCAGGAGCTCCCTCCCCCCTCCCCTTTTGTTTCTTTCGCAGAAATGCACACACACAGAGCAGCAACATGGCTATCGCTAATGAGAACGAGAAGTTTGTTCCCATGGAACTGGTTTGGGTTTGCAGCAACAGACGTGGAACATGTGGCTGCACGCTGCAAAGTTTGTCTGAAGCCATAGCAGCAAAAGGCAGCAGCACAACGAACTTATTCCAGCATGTAAAACAGAGGCATGCCGCCGAGTGGGAGAAAGGCCAGTCTTTACGAGGGAACCAGACCGCTACAAGCAACAAACCTTTCTGATAACAAAAGAGCAGCTTGCACTTTAATTCCCAGAGGGAAATAGGGGTTACTTTGAGTTTTTGATAAAAGCAAAACTTGATTTGAATTATCTCTGTCATTTCTACTTATTGTCTTCTTTAAAAAGTAGGAAAAAAAATAGAAAAAATTGTAAATCGAGTTTTTTGTGAAAAAATCAGAGATTTTATTTTTAGGCCATATCGCCCAGCCCTATATTATTTTTTCTCCACTAAAACTCTTCGTGCAGCAAAAAAAATGTAAGACCATAAGGCACCAAAATGGGCAGGTGGGTTGGAAAATTCCACCCACCCACCACTCATTGAACTCAAGATGGCACTGTAACAGTGAAACTCATGTTTTTGTAATTATCTTGAAGAAGCGGATTGGTCTCAGAATTCTTTAATCATTTTAACCTCTGAATTCATCTGCGTCTTTGCTCTAATGATTCAAAGTTTGCGCCATCTCGCCATTGGCTGCTTGGATTCTTTTGAAATTTGGTTTGTCATGACCGCTGAGTCAGCAGTGATATTCAGTTCTTTACTGTAATTCGTTCTGTATGTACTATATATATATATATATATAGTACATAACACATGATTTGACAATACACTTGAAAAAAGCAGTTGATGTGTGAGTTTTGTTTTTTTTTTTTCAGAATTGTAGCCCAACATTTAAATTGTTGTGAATTTAAATGGAACTTCAACATTTTACAAACAGTAATGATGTATGTAAGCGTTCACACGCAGTTTGGCTACAGAAGTGTCTTTGAGCATTGTTAAAAGCGCTCTACAAATAAAATTTTCTTCTTCTTCTTCTTCTTCTTCTTCTTCTTCCAATTATTATTATTATAATTATTAAGTATGGTGGAGTACAACAGCAAGTCCATTAACCACCAAAGACTGCTATGAAATAAACTGACTCTGTTCTGTTAGTGAGCAGGCAGAAGACATTAGCAAGACGCTCATTATTCAGTGGCCAGATATGTACACTTATTTGGGGGAGAAACCTAGCATACACCAGTGAGAAAGTACCAGCTTACAAGTCATTGGATGCTTTCAACTACGTTATCTGTGGTTATGTACCGAGCTTCAAATACCACAGCAAACTCAGAGTTTCTGTCTTGACATCAGAAATCCTCCATGGCCAAAGGTAAGGACACAACACCAGTATGTATGAGACGGAAACTGACAAATCCACAGTGACTGTATGAAGGTGGACATGATGAGTATTTCCTGACCGATGACGCACTGTTGGGATTTTCACTCAGTCAAAGTCAAACGCTGTCGTAGCTAAAGCTACGATCAATAAATGAAAGTAAAATCAGGTGGAGACGATGCACAGCGGCAGCAGTGATGGTTGATGATGAGGAGTCGTCACTGTGTGTGTTTTACCTTCCTGCCTGAATTGAACGCTGACATGCTGTGTCTTCAGGTGGAGGCGACTGTTCCTGTTGGTGCTCAACAGAATTCTTCAGCAAGAACTTTATTAGAGATGATCTCATGTCTACAGCATGGATGATGGATGATTTGGTTTAATCTTAAATGAAAAATACACCTCACCAGAGCTGAATGTGTGAATGTGAATTCTCTGTCCACCACAGGAGGTGGTGGGCAGATGGAGCTTCGGGTGGATGAACTCGGGTGGAGACAGTTACGTCTCTTTGTCTGGTGATGAGTTAAAGTCGGTGTGGAGCTGAGCTGAACATCGGGTGAGTCTCTACACTGTCAGAGGGGAGGGTCAGTCTGATGGAGGTAAGGTCTGCTCACTGTGTGTGAGTAGAAATGAAGTACTTCGACCTCTGAAGTCATGTATAAACTCAGCAGGTTGGTTTCCTGCTGTTCAGTAAAAACCAGAAAAGAGATGCAGCAGCTGTGATGGAAGAGTGAGCGTGTGAATGAAAGGTGGATGACAGCATGAACTTTGCTGGAGCATCATGTTATTTAACTTTAGGTCAACATTGCACTCTGAGTCAGGACGTCTCAAACACACCGGCGCTGTGACGTCCTGAAGTCCTCAAACACACCAATGTCTTTTGTTTTTTTTAACCACTGTTTGTTTGTTTGTTTGTTTGTTTGTTTGTTTGTTTGTTTGTTTGTTTGTGAACAGAATCTCCTCTGCTGAGAAGGATGCTTGTTTACCGGAATGGTGAAAGGCAGAAAAATTGATTTGAAATATCACAAAGGAATCAGCTGATCGGTTGATCGGTTGATCAGTGGAGCTTCAGATGGACTCAGTGAAAGAGTAGTTTTTGTGTGGAGTTGATGTGATTGATTGATTTTTTGTGTATTTATTGTGTTTGTTGTATTTTTGTAAATGTCTTGTTGAAGCTCTGATCTTTCTAATGATTTTCAAATAATTATCTCATTTGTTGACGTGTTTTGAATCCTCTGTCTCATCTCAGGCTGATCAGGGGCCCGTTTCACAAAAGTGGGATAAGGAATTAAGCCGGGATATGTTGGTGATCCTGGCTCAGCTGATCCATGATCCGGTTGCACAGAAGCAGGATAGCGGAAAGTGGGATCTGTTATGGGATGAGTTACCATGGAGATTTATTCTGTGGAACAGAAACCAGCAGTTATTCCACTGAGCACTACACACTGCTCTCACATCCAACCTGATCCACGTCTTCATTTACACATCAACACAAAACATGAGCAGCATTCATTTCAGTTTGAATTAATTTCATTCATTTCAATCATTGTAGATCAATGATGATTTTAGATGATGTTGCAACCATCAGATAGACAGTTTCCCATAGACTGTATATAAAATACACATCCAATATAAATATAAATACACATCAAAGAGTAACATGATGTTCCTTTATTGAATCAGGATAAATCAAAGCATCACACAGTGACTCAGAATCAAAGCATATTATACAACACAGAAGAAACACACATCCAAAGGTCTGTATGTAACACAACACGTCTGCACACTGAAACAAAGCAGCACAAATCAAATGAACAACAGATGAATGGATGCAGGAGCCTGCAAGCTTGTATACACACAGTATACAGCACAAACACAAGAGGCCAGATCAATCTGAGCTGATAAGATCAACTTTATTTATCCCAAAGAGACATTATGTCAGAGATAATGCCCGACGAGGAGTCCATTATCAGAAATGAATGGACGACGCGAAGCTCCGCTGATACCACTTACGAAAGAAATGAATATTGAATCAGTTATTAATACGTTAATGTTGTTTTTTACTGTTAAAATCGTAAGCTTTTCCACAAGAACTGGACTATTTAATATCTGTCGTTGTCACGCATTGCCAAGGTAACCGGCTCTGGCTGCAGCTGTTACATTAGACCTGATCAGTGGAGGGAAGAGAGACGATGTTAACGTCATGTTACGATACAAAGCATCATTTCAGAGGGCGAGTGCACCTCTGACCGCTTGTGTGTGTGCAGAGGATGATGCGACATTTTGTTCCTGTCTTGCTGTTGTCATAAATAAACTGTGAAATAACGTATGTTAACGTATGCTCCGAGTTTCTGTTGCCATGGTTACCAACCAGCGCTTGAGCCAGCGCAATCATTTAGATCAATCGGGATAATTTTTCATAGGTGTCCACAACACCCTGCAGCCAATCAGAATGGAGTATTCACCCAGACCATGGTATGACAAGGAGTTCTACAGTCTGATGGACTTACATTTACACAATTTCACTTACAATTTCAACTGATTCATAATCGGAGAACAACTATGTTTTCGGAGATGTGAATCAGCTGTTTGGATCGTAATGGTGATGTTTCAGCGCAGCAGTGAGTGTGTATTTGTGCATTCAGGGAGTCTGCGTAATTTATCCCATAACAGATCCCACTTTCCACTATCCTGCTTTTGTGCAACCGGATTACGGATAAATTGAGCCAGGATAACCAACATATCCCGGCTTAATCCCTTATAGAACACACACACACACACACACACACACACACACACACACACACACACACACACACACACACACACACAGGTCAGCCTCCTGCTCTCTGCTGCCACCCAGTGGCTGCAGCTGCCATGCACACTGACTGCTGTCACCTGTATTGAAAAGGAGTCTCCCCAGGCCAGAAACACGTCACCTATCAGCAACTTTGAACAAAGTAGAACCTTTTGAACGTACATTTTGCTGCAGATTCTACATTTTACTCAGTGTTGAATAGTGAATAACGACATGCAGTCCTGAAGACAGGCGCAGGCTGGTGACCATGACACACAGTGCTGGTTTATGTGGTGGACATTAAACGCTGACTTTTGGTTTGACATGAACACCAATCTGCTGGGCCACAGTCTGTGATTGGATGTGTACAGTTTGCATATGCAGCTGTGTGTGAGTAAATGTTTACACATGCAGATGTAAACAGGTAGTAACCAGGAAGCAATGATGATATAAATGTAAAGTGACACATCAATGTCAGTCCAGATGTACTTTAATGAAAGTGTTTTGTGTATTTTGAGTGTAAAATTGTTTCAGTCACAGCAAAGAAGTTGATTGACAGGCAGGCAGCCACATTTTCATTTGCTATTGCAGACTTTGGTCACACAGGGGCAGTATCATGTCATATTATTGTTACTTCCTGTTTTACCTGGAGGTCTGTGGGGCGGACAGCGCCGTGACCCCATTGTGCAGCAGGTAGAGTAAAATAGTCTTGAATAGGTGAGTAAAGGATGTCTCCTGTCACTGTTTAAGAGGAGGGGTTGATTTCTGGAGCTCATGTCCTGAAGGTTTGGGCACCATTCATGGACCGCAGGCTGATGTGAGCATACGTTAAGCCATGCCCTGCTGCTGTACATGGGTACCAGAGAAACGACCCAGGTGTTCAGGAACTTTGACCCCAAGGGCGTAACTTTGGGTTCAATATTGGAGGCGTTGAGATTTCCTCCCACTTAAGAAAGTCCAGGGGTGGAGTTTAAAAAAAGGCATTGAAATGTTTATTTTACACGAGGTGAAGAGACACACCTGAACAACATGATATGTATCCTCAGCAGAGCAGAGGAGCACCATAAAATCATAAGCTTTGATCAAAGAACCTGTTTCTAATGCAGGCATCATCCTTAAGATATATTGACTTTAAAGCACTGCTGCTTTACATGAACGTATACATGAAGACATTAATATACACACACACACATTAGCACGTTAGCAACGTAATAGCAAAAACCTGACAATAGCCATATGCTAGCACACTTTGGGGGGGGGGGGGGGGGGGGGACACAAGCTACATAACCAGAGGACACAGTAACTCACAGCTGAAGACACAGCAGCCTACTCTTTCATACTGGAAACAGCTTCCAGCTCAACAAATTTAGTTTTTCTATGGAATGAAATGAGTTGATTAAATAAAAAAAAAGAATAAAAGCTAAATGTGTGCAACTCACAACTCACCAAGTAAGAACAATGAATTAAATATACAGAGGCGACGAAGCTCAATTCCCAAAGACAGACTGCCAGGTGGACAGACTGACAGGTGCACAGGTGAACAGATGGACAGGTGGACAGACTGACAGGTGCACAGACTGACAGGTGAACAGGTGAACAGATGGACAGGTGGACAGACTGTCAGGTGGACAGACTGTCAGGTGGACAGACTGACAGGTGAACAGGTGAACAGATGGACAGGTGGACAGACTGTCAGGTGGACAGACTGACAGGTGGTTGTATAAGATCTGTGAATGGTAGAGACAGAACAGCCTTTGAGCAAGGCATTAAACCCCCACTGCTCCGAGCGACAGCACAACAATAATCCTGACTGTCAATAATCTGTCTGTACTTTGTGTGTGTCTGTACTGTGTGTGTGTGTGTGTGTGTGTGTGTGTGTGTGTGTGTGTGTGTGTGTGTGTGTGTGTGTGTGTGTGTGTGTGTGTGTGTGTGTGTATCATGTATTCTTTATGTTGTGGAGACATTAATCTGTTTACAGTCACACTGTGAGGACAAAATGCAGGTCCCCACAATGTAAATGATTATGTTTTAGGATGAAGACTGAGGTTAAAGGTCAGGGTTAGGGTTAAGTTATGGTGTGTGTGTGTGTGTGTGTGTGTGTGTGTGTGTGTGTGTGTGTGTGTGTGTGTGTGGCATGTGTGTTTAATCCTGCAGGTTTCAGCTTCTTTAATGATCAGCAGTCAAACATTCAATCACATTTATTTCAAATGAGATTCAGACATAAAAACAAAGAGCAGACTGAAACACACGTTGACATCACTGTTCTTCTGAGGACAGGAACCGGACCCATTCACTGTGTAACTCAGGATTTATTGATTCAACCTGTTGATACAATGAAACGCAGTCCTGTTCGTCTGTTTTTCTAACGTATCAAGCTGATGTCATGAACATATTGATTGTTAAAATGTGGGATATTCAGAAAACTGCAGGATTGATTGAAGTTTTCATTGATTGATGTAAACATGTTTGATGTTCACATGAGAAAATAAGAACCGCATGAGTCCGCCAGTCTGTCTCTTCTTCTTCTGTCTCATAGTTTCAGCTCTTCTTCTTGTTTACATCCAGCAGCTGTGAGATACAAACGATGACAGAATCACAGTCGTGATCTTCGTGTTGATGAGCGCGGCCACTCGTTCGCAGCTTCATTCGACCAATCAAAGTCGCCGTTTTCATGCCGGTCAACCCGAGTGGACGCTTCAGTATGATGAGGCGTGTTTGATACACAGCCGCTGGGACACGAGGACCAGGTGTGGACACATCACACGATATGAACACAGCAGACAGTACGAGTGCATTTGATCCAAAGTAGGAAACAACAGTCTCTGCGTGCTCAAAGTGGTTTTGAGGATGATTCGTCCTAAAGTAGATTTACCTTCAATCACCATTTATTAAATCTCCATCCATTAAAGAGCACCGCCCTCCGTCCTCAGCAGCGTCCACTAATCCTGATTACACAGGGAGAGAGAGGACGGGGTCTCCGCCTGTCACATCCCACCCACAGACGCCTGAACGCATTGCAGCACTAAAGGCTGGACCGCAGGAGGACAAGACAGCAGACAGAAGGAGGTACAGGAGGAGACAAAAGCAGACAGGAGACAGGAGGAGCTAGAGGAGACGGGAAGATAGAGGAGACAAGAGACAGGAAGACACAGGAGACAGGAAACAAAAATAGACAAGAGACAGGAAGACACAGGAGGAGACAGGAGACAAAAGTAGACAAGAGACAGAAGATAGGAAGAAACAGGAGAATGAACGTGGAGGACAGCTGCACTTGATCAACATGGACAGCCGAGGGAGGAGAGGAACTAACGGATCATTCAAACACTCGTCCATCAAACGCAGCACGTCCTCTGGATCACAGAAGGTGAGACAGACATCTGACTGTCAAACTTTGAGACCCTGGCACAGACATCAGGTCTATGGTGTCTGAATTGATTTCCATTCAAATTTTCAGCTGATTCTGGACGTCGTCAATTTGTCCTCAGTCCACAGTCGAAAGTGAACTAAAGACAGGAACTTAAAACAACCGTCAGTATCTGCAGAAAGTGTCTCCTGTCTGAGAAAACGATGACGTCCATGAAATGGACATGAAACATGTCTCAAAGTGATGATGATGACGGGGACAGTTTTGGGGTTCAGTATCTTGTCACTTCGGCATGTGGACTGCTGAGGCCAGGGATCGAACTACTGACCTCTTGATTGGTGGACGATTGCTCTACTTCCTGAGCCACAGCCGCCTGGAGTAGAGTCAGGACGAGTGTTATTACTGCTGTCCAAGCTTTAGCTGAAGGTCAAAGGTCAGCAGGGGTGAAAAGTAACCAGTAAAAGTATTTTCTTTTCAGGCCACTTCATACTTTTACTCCATTACATCCATTGAGCAGCTGCATTTACATTGTCCAAAGTTAAAGAGGATGATGACGTAATGAAAGACATCTGTCAATCATCGTCGTAATCAATTAACCGTTTGATCTGTCCAATGCCAGAAAACAATGAAAAAAGGGTATCGCTGTCTCCCGAAGCATCATGTGATCAGAGATCTCGTCTCATCAACAGTCTTGAACACAAATGCACTGAATTTATTTCCCACAAAAGCTGGAACTGAAAAATTAAATTTAATTGATTATCAGAATAGTTTGGGATCATTTTTCTGTCAGTCCACCTGATCATAGCTACATTAAAATTAGCTTTACGTCCTCCTTCTGAAGCTCAAAATGCTGTTTACACATGAATGCATCACCAAGAATAATCCAGAAATTGAATTTGTTAGAATAATCTTTTTCTCTTTTAAAGGTTGCTGGTTCAGAAAGGTTTGGTCAGTTCACCAACACTGAACAGCTTCACTGATGGCTCGTTTCATTTTGCTGTTGGTTATTTATTCAAGAACGCTGGTGAGAAACATAAAAATCAAACACCAGGCGTTTCTTTGTTTCTGTCTCGCCCTCTCTGATTGGCTCAGAGGTACAGGTCCACTTCCTGTTTCTGTAAAGACAATGATATAACAGCTCATTATGCAAACAAGTTGTTCCTGAACATTATTAATCTCATTCAAACGCTCGTAATCCAAATCCTGCCGGGCCCGCTCACACTCCGTCCATTGTCCTCAGTCTGTTAATCCGTCACACTGTTGTCTTCAGTTCACATTGACGTGTTGTGAACGGGCTGAAGTGTCACTGAGAGCTGGAAAAGTCAGACTTCAGAGTTTCAGCATGTGCCGACAAAAAGGCCTCATGGAAATATGTTAGAAGATAAAACATAAGAATAATTCAGCAAAACAAAGCTGATCTAAATGACAGTGGAGGTTGAGATGCACTGCGAGGAAATCCATAAAGTCTCTAAATCTTTGCTAATTAGAGTTCAGACGTTTGACGGATGATGATAATTGACATGTTTATTGTTGTGATTGGAGGAGATTTCATGAAGCAGGACAGAAGAAGACATGTCCTTTATGTTTATTCAATTGAGACCTCTGTCCTTTGTCTAATGAAGCTGCAATTTTAAGGAAACATCATGATGGCCATGTTTTTAGATTCTCCAATAAGGATTTTGTGATCGACAGTGTCTGTAAAGATTCTGTGAAGAAGCCTGTGAATATTCTCGTTCATCCAGGTCATTGTAAGCTTCAGGGCATGAAATCGTAAAAATCCAAAGCCAAGAAGTGCAAGCCTTCACCGAGCACATTAACTCAGTGGACAAGAACATCAAACATTTTTGGACTGTGATGTCCACATTGGAGAGAACAGGAGCCTCCATATTGGGGTTCACAGAAAACCTAATCACACAGACCAGTACCTCCTTTTTGACTCACATCACCCACTGGAACACAAACTGGGTGTTATCAGAACTCTCCAGCACAGAGCTGATAATGTTCCAACCAGCCAACAGGCCAGAGACAAGGAACACAAACACCTGAGGGATGCCCTCAAAACCTGTGGTTATCCCAGCTGGTCTTTGTGAAAAGTTCAGCCGCTTCCAGAAAGAACAGGGTGACAGAGGAAGAAAAGAGACACAGACGGCATAACATTGTCATTCCATATGTGTCTGGTGTATCAGAGAAACTCAGGCGAATCTTTAACAAACACAACATCCCGGTACATTTCAAACCTGGGAACACTCTCAGACAAAGGCTGGTGCACCCCAAAGGCCAGACCCCTCATACTCAGAAGAACAATCTGGCGTCTGCAGTCCAGTGCAGAGAGGAATGCACAGACTTATATATATGGGAAACAAACAGCCGCTGAGCAGACGCATGGCACAACACAGAAGAGCTAACTCTTCAGGTCCAGACTCAGCTGTTTACCTGCACCTCAAGGAGGAAGCACACTCCTCTGAGGATAAAAATGTGCATATTCTGGACAGAGAAGACAGATGGTTTGAAAGAGGAGTGGGAGAAGCCATCCATGTCAAGGTTGAAAAGCCATCTCTGAACAGAGGGGGGGTCTGAGACACCACCTATCTCCCACATACAATGCCGTCCTTTCATCTCTGCCAAAGAGATTCAAAAATTTAGCCTCTGAAAATAAACACAAAGCCATTCACACATGGCTCAAGGAGCCCCCCAATGATGAGAATAGGACTCTAACGAGGCAGACGACTGTCGCTGACACCCAAGGGTCGCACCCTACCCGCCTTAATGGGGGGTTGTCTGCCTCACAATAGAGTGATACCATCCTTGGTTTTGGGGGTTGGCCTCACTCAGAGGATAAATACTTGAACCTAACACCATTTCATTGGACGAGAGCTGTCCTATCTCGTCTGGTGCGCATGAACTGATGCAGCCTGCTCGGATGAGGCGAAACGTCTTCCAAGACAAACTGACAAAGTCCAGTTGCAAACGATTGAATGTCCTGAAGCATTCTGTGAAGAAGCTTTAAAAGATCCATTACTGAAAGCATCAGATCACAGATGGAAAAGGTGTGATGGCCTTTTATGAAATGATGCTTTTTAAAAAATAAATTTCAGTGTTAAACTGCACATTTCTGAATTTCAGACAGACAGATGGTAAAGATGATTTAAAGTTGACACATTTTAGGTTACATGTTCGTCATTTTTTATAAATTTGAAAAAATATTTTTTTTGGCTTTGATCTACAAATGCCTGAACGGCCAACTGAAGTCCTCATTGTGGTGATAACTCCTTGAGTTAAGAATGTTTCTGTCCGGATCAAAGCAGCCATTGAACGTCACAGCGAGCTCAGATAGGATCAGGAGGGGAGTGCAGCATCAGTCTGTCGGTCATCAGTCAGGATGCCGATGGCGCTCTTCTTCCTCTCCTCTCTGAGCTGTTGTAGCAGTTTCTTTTGTTTCTTGTGGTCTTTAATGAAGACGCTGGTGTCTTTGTGGGACTCTTCAGAATTTCTTGCTTGTCTTTGTATTGAGATATTTAGCTTCAGTGGATTTTGGATGACTGGCATTGTCATATTTTCCACTTCGACTTTGGGTTGGCGGTTACCTTCAGTACCTCTTGAGTTCTTCCTCTGTGGGTTTTTGACTGTTGGTCAGAAAAATGACATTTGAAGACATCTACTTGACTTTTAAACTCTGTCCGGTAAAATTAATCAGGGATAAGCCCGGTGAGGACAGTGAGGCCATGTGGTATTTCTGCTAGTTTGGAGACAAGCATACACAGATTGATTTAAGTGATTCAATGATAAATTGATTCCTAAAATGTTCGATTTTTCTTATATACTAAGTCAGAATAACGGAGTTTGGTTAGTGGCTAGTCCCATATGTTTTTCTGGATGGTCCTGCTGAGGGAATTTGGGCTCCCTAGGTCACTATTACTAAAACCCTGGCTGTGGTTCTGATTATAGTGAAGTAAAAGGTTGTGGATTTCTGGTTGTAATGTGTTGGGAAAAGTAAAAAGTCCACAAAATCCAAATAAAAAATTCAAGAAGCAGAATTTCTGAACTGGACTCAGTATTCACTTTTGTTAAGAATTAAGTTCCCGTGCTGAAAATCAAATATTCAGCTGTTGGATGTCTGGAGGTTTGTGGGGATTTCTTAAAGCAGATTTGTTGATCCTGGCTCCAGGTCTGGAAGAAAATACTCTTGTGTTAAAGCTCGACGAGTCATGAGACTAGCAGAAGGATTACCTCGGACTGGAGTCATGAGACCGGCTCCAACAAAGAGCCCTGCTGCCTCACATGCTCGTCATATGAACCCACTCAGCTGCATAAAATCAACTCCTTTCTTATCTGCTGAGCTGCACTGAGGCTCCAGACCAAGCCAGAGAACTGGCTGGTCCTCACAGAACCACACAGTCCTCATAGAACCGCCTGGTCCCCATAGAACTGCCTGGTCCTCACAGAGGCTGATTGGTCCACAGTCTGTTTCAGGATGGAGAGACACACCTGTAGAGATGGGAAGTGTCACTGCTGCAGAACGAGTGATCCGCACAGGTTTATGATTTTTCATTTTCTTCTGAAGATGATGCATCTCAGAGGTTTGTTGGACTTTGAGTCTTTGCTCTTTGATATCAAGAATGTTGGAGTGTGAATGTCAGAAAACTTGAGAGAAAAGTTGTTTGTCTGTGATCAAAAACCAGCTAGTTCCTACATGGAAGTGTCTTCTTTTGATATCCAGAACATGTGAGTGTGAATGATGTGCGCAGTTCACTTCAGGTAACTCTATGTCTTCAAATGATATGAGTGATACTAGAATCATAATGCATCAAACAGCTGTCTTTCCGTCAGTTCTGCTGGTGTCCATAAAGACCACAGAAAAGGCCATTTTGTCTTTTCTCAAGTCCTGTTTTCAAATCCAATTTTCAGAGTTTCTTGCTGTTTTCTGGATTTTGAGGCCACAAAATCTTTGATTCTGACACCAACAATCATCTCTACAAAATATATATGGTAATATTTTGCTGACTGTATACAGTAGCCTACAAAGGCCTACTACTAATACCCCAGGCATATGAGCACAATGTGTAGCTGTTAAAAAATATTTGTATTAATAAATATTTGAATTGCCTCACAGGCCGGATCAGGCAGTCCACAGGCCGGAGGTTCTCCCCCCGGTCCTAAAAGTCCTAAACCGAACTAAACTGAGATAATTTCACGACGTGAACCATCCTTGTTCACACCAGCTTTCATTTGACAGTTGAACTGATTTTGCACATTTATAATTACTAACTTGACCGCAGAGTGGTCACCGACCAAGTGGGAATGGGAACGTGTTGGTAAACCAGGTCCCTGCGGTGGATCAGTGTATAATCTGACACAGGAGCTCCCTCCATTGTGCACTCCATCCAATCAGAGCTCAGTTCTGTCAGGACAGCTTGTTATTGGTCAGAGGGGTAAATTAGTATTAAAATTCATGTGAATTTACTTTTATGTTCCAGCTTAGTTCCACTGAAATAAAATGATTTTGCTGAAGTTTAAGAACTGCCCCACGATAAAGGCACTTTTTAATATTACTAAATTCCTCATAGTCACTTTATTTTACCCTCTATTGATCCTGGTATTGATCCTTTTATAGAGTTTATTGCAGTAGAAGTCAGATAAAATCCACCAGTTCTGTTCTGGACACTCCTGAAATGAATGTGAATGAATGTGAAAAATGTCATCACACAGAGTCATTAGTGCTGTGTGGATTTAAACAGACTGAAAGGACTCTTCATGTTTTTCTCTGTGCAGCAGCAGCAGGATTAGGACCATAAGAGGATTTCGTGCAGAAAGAAATGGAAAGCTCCTCTCTCCCAGTAATTAGCCAGATACATTCAGACATGAGCAGTTTGATGTCTCAGCTGTTTGTGACCAGCGCCCTCATGGACGCATTGTGACGAGGTGAACACGGCCATCTTTAGGAATTGATGGTTTGTTTGTTCTGAAACACTGATGATTGAATAATTAGATATTGATTGTGCCTGACAAGTATATTTGGAAACTGGGATCACTGCTGGAATTCAGAATTAAGTTCTGAGACTTTGAACAGATTGTGGACGGCTGTGAACTTTCAATCAATCATGAGTTTCTTTGTAAATAAGTCTCCGTTTTATGTCTCGGTGATCAAACTGGAGCTTTTGAGACAGAACAAAGATGTAAATCTCCGATTTAAAGATCATCTCTTTGATTTTGTTGTTTGTCTATATTACACGTCCTCTTGTTTTCGTTCTAAAGCTACTTCAGCGACTTCCTGCTGTGTTTCCTCTATTGTTTTACTGGATAACTTAGTAAAAATGAAGTGACATTAGTAATTAATAGCTGCTGTGGAAATATTTCTCTTTATTTAACGGACAAAGGGTACGATGAATGTTTTTCTTGTTCGTCAGGTAAGAGGTTGTGCCTGTGAAGAGAAGCAGCTGATGATGTTTCTGGGCTGTTTGTCTTCTGATGTCCTGATCTTTACATCCTGTTTCTCTTCAGACCCAGAAAGCGTGGATTGAGAGAACTTTCCAGAAGAGAGAATGTATCCAGGTCATTCTCAGCAAAGACACCAGCAGGTACTAACACACCTGTACTGCTTCTTTCATTTAAAAAGACTTCTGAATGAAGTGTTGGACCTCACAAAGATGAACTCATTTTGCTGCTTCCTGAAATAATACTATTATCTCTCTCTGTTACCAGAGTTAAACTCTAGTATTCACACACTGTGGTAATGAGACTCGAATCACAGAACTGCACACGTATTCCTCTACTGAGTATTTCCTGGTATGATGGACACTTCAAAACCTCTCAAACCAAATCAGATCCAATCATATCCAGTTTTATTGTCACATATACAATCATACAGTACAGTACAACGTAGTGCCAGTTAGAGGTGAATCCAAAACAAAATCCAGAAAATAGAGAAAGTAACGTAATGATTTTCAGTGCTGAGTGTGAGTTTCAGAAGTATCAGCAGTGCATAATAATATACACAAGAAAACGTGACGTGTGATCGGTGTAACAGTAATGTATTCCAGCTGGATGTATTATCAGATATATGTGTGTGTACAGTCACTGGTTCAGGACCTGAATGAAGAAACTCCTCCTTATCCTCTGAGTCTGTTGTTGGCCTCACTGAGGTCTTTGATGATCCCCTCAGAACCTCGTCCTGCACCTCCTCTTGTAAATGTCTTGGCAGTTGATATCTGATGGTGTTCAGCTGACCACACCACCCTTTTCAGGACCAGGCAGTCCTTCTTGATGCTGTTCCCAAACCAGGTTGTGATGCTGCATGTCAGGACGCTCTCAGGTTTCAAAAGTCTTTGACACCTTGAGTTCGATCTGAAGGCCCTTAGGTGTCTGAGGTGGTAGATACAATGACGGGCTCATCACCAAGGTGATGCAGACACTGAGGTTTCTGAAGCTGTCCACCCTCTCCACCGGGGTCCCACTGATCCTGAGGGCATGATCATTCTCCACTGAGCTCCAGGTGGGTCACTTCCTCTGGGTAGACATCCTCTTCATTGTCAGAGATCAGGCCAATCACAACTGTTATCAAGAAACTTAATGATGGTGGTGGAGTCAGACGGGTCCACACATTCATCCGTGTTCAGGAGTACAGCAGGGAGCTCAGAATACATCCTTGGGGGACTGCATTATCGATGGTGAGGAGGGATGAGATGTGGTGTGGGGTCAGCCCATCAGGAAGGTGAAGATCCAGTTTCACAGGGTGACGTTAATCCCAGGTCTTCAGTGTATATCAGGTGATTTATGCTGTCATCTGTGGATCTGCAAACTGTAGCAGGTCCTGGATCAGAGGTAGTGAGGTGATGATGAAGTATTTCACAAGCCTCTCTGAACCTTTCATCATCGTGGAGGTCAGAGGTCATCATTCAGGCAGTGAGATGAAGTTTCTTTAGGACAGGGACCACTGTCAACAGCTTGGAGCAGGTAGGATTAACAGTCCAGGCCAGGGAGAGTTTGAAGATCTCTGCGTGGACACAATGCATCACATGGACCATTAAAGGACAGGCTCACTACTTAAACCAGCGCTCAGGTGTTCTCATGAATGCTGAACCAGGTATTCTTGCTTTAACATTAACAGATCAGGACATGTTTGTGATGCTTGTGATGGAGGACAAAAGCTTCTTCTTTGTTCTGTGTAAAAACAAATAGTACAGAGAATCTAAAGGTAATGTGAAGCTTTAGCAGTTTCAGAGTATGGACTTCTTTGTGGTTCCTTCCTGATCTGCGGTCACAAAAAGAGCTTTTATATAAAGATTAAGATGTTTGTCTTCTGTTTATTCAAAGTTTAAAATGTATTTGTTGTTATTCAGGTGCAGTTGTGGTCAGCTGGTGACACAGCACACCTCCATCCCTCCTGTAGCCAAAGAGGAGGGAGCCCCTCTGGTTCAGCTGGAGGTCCAACCCACAGAGAGATGGAGCCCCCAAAAACACACCCAGACCTCCCCCACCGATGCCTACGGAGTCATCGAGTTTCAGGGAGGAGGGCAAGTCAACAAGGCCACGGTGCTTCATGCACTCCACGTTTAACACTCAGTAATACTCAGTGTTTCTGTTGGAGATCAACAGCACAAATTCTGCACCAGTGGTTCATCAAAAGCTCCTCCTCCTCTTCCTCCTCCCCTCTCTCTCCTCCTCCTGCTCCTTCAGTATATCCGGGTCTCCAATGACACTAAACCAGACCACCTGCTCCATCTGATGGTGAAGGACTGGCAGCTGGAGCTGCCCACGCTGCTCATCTCCGTCCACGGAGGCCTGCAGAACTTCGACCTGCCTCCAAAGCTGAAGCAGGTTTTTGGGAAAGGACTGATCAAAGCGGCTGTGACCACCGGAGCCTGGATCTTCACCGGGGGGGTGACCACCGGTACGACCACCCGTTCACACACGATGAAAAACAAGATGAAACATCAAGATGTGGCAGGTTGATCAGCAGTTGGCTGGTGTGTTTTAGAACAGCTGTGGTTCAGGACTGTGTGTGTGTGTGTGTGTGTGTGTGTGTGTGTGTGTGTGTGTGTGTGTGTGTGTGTGTGTGTGTGTGTGTGTGTGAGTGAGTGAGTGAATGAGCAGCAAAAACCATTCCAGTCTGTGTGCTAAGCTAAGCTAACAAATCCAGCTGCTCACACTGACAGAGACACGTGTACGACATGTTCATGCTTAATATTCCAAATGCTGAACCTTTAACTTAACAGCCAGTGACGAAGTCAGTTAATTTGTGCAAAAAGCCAGTAGAATATTATCGTGAAGTCCTTTTAGTTTTCAGTTTGAACAGAATCCACATCAGTTCAAATAGTCACAGACATAATGATGAATGATGTCACTGTCAGTAAAACACTGATTCATAATCAGTGATGAAGTTCTGGATGAATCATCGCAGCTACTTTGAAACAGTAAGATGTTAGCAGCTGCTAATGCTAACTGAGCAGAAGCTATGAGGCTAAATGCAACATGATGCAGTTAAATCCCAGCTGAGCGCTCAGTCATATTTTTCACTGGAACGGTTTCAAAGTGTTTCTACATGTTCTTTAATCAGCAGAGGATGTTTGTGACGACCGACACAATGGTGACATGATATCAGATATTATCTTTCTGAACTCTTTGACCCTCAACCTGGACCCTGATCGTCTCCTGTGGTTTTTCAGGTGTGATCCGCCATGTTGGAGACGCTCTCAAAGATCATTCATCAAAGTCCAGAGGAAAAGTCTGTGCTATCGGCATCGCACCGTGGGGCATCATCGAGAACAAAGAGGACCTCATTGGGCGAGACGTAAGACAATCCAGACTAAACCAGACCGGACCATGCCAGGCCTAACTGGACTGAACCAGATTGAACCCACTGCACCAGACCATTTCTTATTTTTATGAATGAAGTTAAAACCTTTATTTAAATTAAAAATGTCGAAATGATGTCTGTATTCAGATAATGCGCGTTCAGAAGACTTAGACTTACACTTAAATTTAGACTTTAGTGATCCCAATTTGGGAAATTCTTTTGTTGCAGCAGCAGTTTAAACATACACATAAACATAAAATATACACAATAAAGAAGAATAAGGATGAGAAGAAGAATGTTCTCAAAAAATATAGCTAAGCATACAAACATGGAATAAGAGCAATTGAGTGGATTCAGTGTGAAGTCATTGGTTAATAAATCATCACCACATTCAGAAAAGACTCGTCCCACCTCTGATCAATCCAATCACGTCTGTGTGTTGCAGGTAACTCGGCCGTATCAGACGATGTCCAACCCGCTCAGCAAGCTGTCTGTCCTGAACAGCAGCCACTCCCACTTCATCCTGGCCGATAACGGGACTCACGGAAAGTACGGAGCAGAGGTCCGACTCCGCCGGCAGCTGGAGAAACACATCGCTCTGCAGAAGATCAACACACGTGAGTCACACGCCTGCGACATGTTACCTGCTGAATCAACCAATCGCTGCACCCTTGTTTGAAGGGCCAGGTCACTCAAATGACCACACAGGAAACGGCGCCGGTCTCTGGTGTTGGTTCAGGTTTGGGGAGGTACGCCTCCGAGGTTTCCATGATGATACACCTGTAGTCTTCGTTGAGGTTTTGGACATCTGGACCAGAAAGGGTGTCCTCCAGTGTGTCCTGTTGCTGCTGGTACAACTGATTTATCACCTGACTCACAATGGACCAATCTATGCATTCTCCTTGCTTACCCACAATGCAACCGTTGACAGCTGTAGCCTAGATGGGTGTGTGTTGTGCCGGAATCAGACTATACAATTCTAGCCCGATTGTGAGACGATGTTTTGTCATGGCCAACCAATTACCAGCGTCGTGTAGTACGACAAGCTAAACAATCTGTCGTGAAGCATCTAGCTGGGATTAGCTCCACAGAATAACTTCCACAAACTCTGCAACCACGAAATGAACAAATAAAAGGACAGAGATGAGAGAAACTCAGCCTACTGCTCACAGTACTGATGACACCTGTCTGGTCACCTGTCTGGTCACCTCCAGCTCCGTTCCAGAAGACGACTCCGCCTCCGCTGCCACAGCGAGGCTCCCCAGCACTTCCTGTGTCCATGTGACCAATCATGTGACCTGTGGGTTTCCCTTTGTCATCCTATGCCTGGAGCTGTCTGTAAGGCAGGGACAGCAAAGGGAGGCTCAGCCGTCACCTCTGACTGCGGCCACACACACACGCACACACACGCACACACAATATACACACCACAACAATATACACACCACAACACACATAGACACACACACTGCTGACTGAATACACAGAAAACATCAACATGACTTGACTGTTTGTGTACTTTGTGTACTTGTGTGTGTTTCTGTCGAGGCAAATGTCCTCACAGGGACAGTAATTCTTCTGTCTCCTCCACAGTCACATGACTCAGTTTCACCTGAAACATGTGACTCCACCTCCAAGAAGGTCCAGGCCTCATTCTGCCCCCAGTATTAACTAAGAGCACAGGACCAGGAAGTAAAGCCCCCTGGTCACGTGATGACGGACGGGGACAGGTGGTGTCAGGTGGCTAGCTTCTGTTAGCTTTTCTTTTTAGATTAGCTCGCTAGCAGTCAGATGGCTCGGCCACACTGGTCACGTGACCTCACAGATGGTAACGACCGGTCAGAGTCTCCTCATCACAGACGCTGAGCGTTTTTGTGTGTCAGGTCTGGGTCAAGGCGTCCCTGTGGTGTGTCTGATCCTGGAGGGTGGTCCTAACATCATCTCCATCGTGTTGGACAGTCTGAGGGAGGAGCCTCCGGTCCCCGTCGTTGTCTGCGATGGCAGCGGTCGCGCCTCTGACATCATTTCTTTCGCACAAAGATACTGTGGGGAAGACGGGTGAGTAACATTGGCACATGACAGTCCAGCAGGAGAGAATCAGGTTCAGTTTGACCAGTTTGACCAACCCATGAAAACCTGTTTCAGTTTCCACTTTAGCTCTGCAGCGAGGGTCAGACACCTCGCCACTGAACCACCGGAACATCAAAAAGACAGAGAGGCTTATTTAGTTTGCTTTCCACAGGTACAGCTCCCATGGTGCTTTGCTGTAGCCCCATGGCTAAGACTCATGGGAGCTCTAAACTACCTGGAGAAGGATCAGCAGTGAACTGGTTTGTTGGTCTGCAGGTTTCTGTTCTGCTTTCAGCATCTTTTCAGGTGAAGGACCAAACGTTCGACTCGCCTTCGATCACCCGAGCGCTTCCTGACCGACGTGTCCAGCGAGCCGCGCTGCAGTCCGTCCTCCACCTGCAGAGCGTCACATGACTCTGCTGTTTGTCCCGCACAGGTTGCTGAGCGACAGCGTGAAAGATCAGCTGCTGGTCACCATCCAGAAAGCCTTCAACTACAGCCGCAGCCAGGCGCAGCAGATGTTCCTCATGGTGATGGAGTGCATGAAGAAGAGATCTCTGGTAGGTCCGACCTGATCCTGAGCTGTGCTGCGTTTCCTACGTCATCCATTCCAACCTGTTTTCCATCAGTACAGTAAAACTGCTGCGTTCATCCCAAACTCGTCCTGTCATCTGTGTGTTGTCAGTCGTGTTTCCTCATCAGTCTTCATGTTCATCATCGCCTCATGATGTGACGACGGATGAAATCTCTCCTGGTTTACGTTCAGGATGTTCCTGAGGTCAGAGGTCAGGCTGGACCTTTGGAGTCCACATTTCACATCCAGCGCAGCACAGACGCAGTTTTCTGTGTGAAACCACATCAGGATATGTGTCCTGCATCCATTGTATATGAATG
The DNA here is from genome assembly GCF_039877785.1 of Chaetodon trifascialis. Classification (NCBI taxonomy): domain Eukaryota; kingdom Metazoa; phylum Chordata; class Actinopteri; order Chaetodontiformes; family Chaetodontidae; genus Chaetodon; species Chaetodon trifascialis. The sequence continues at coordinate 298,839 of NC_092056.1, forward strand.
TCCCTCACAGAATGTTGCTGCTCATTACTTACATGTACAGATGTTTTCTGAGTTACATTAACCAGTGTAATGGCACACACTCGTCTGTGTGTGTGTGTGTGTGTGTGTGTGTGTACACAATTGATTTTTAGTCTAGTTCTTTGTAGTAAACATGTAAATAAACATGATTACAGCAGTTTTACACGTTCTTAGTTTTCTGTTTTTTCATGATAGAAAATCTGATCAATAATTTTAATTTGATTTAATTGATTAGATGTACAGGCGGCATGGTGGCGCAGCAGGTAGTGCGTGTGCCTCACAGCAAGAATGTTGCCGGTTCGATCCCCGGGTCGGGTGGGGCCTTTCTGTGTGCATGCGTGGGTTCTCTCCAGCTTCCACCCACAGACCTGCCTTGACTCATTTAATCAACAGATCTCAGTCTTCAGACAGCTCATTGGTCAAACTGTGTGCTCTCGGTTGGTTGGAACAAAAGCCTGCAGCCACACGGCCCTTTGACTTTGACTGTGACCCTTTGTGGAATGAATTCGCCCACCCCTGCTCTAAACTGTCCTTAGGCGTGAATGTTTGTCTGTCTCTACCTGCGATCGGCTGGCGACCGGTCCAGGGTGTACCCCGCCTCTTGCCCGTTGACAGGTGGGATAGGCTCCAGCCCCCCCCCCCCCCCCCCCCCCCCCCCCGGGTATAGAAGATGAATGAATGAATGAATGAATGAATGATTAAATATAAGTCCAATTAAAGATAAACATATATCATTTTCAATAATCATGTGATCAAAAGCGCATTGTTTGTGATTGGACCACCTGGCTGTAAATACTACAACACCCATGAGCCTCAGCGGCTGAATTCAAAACGTTTTCGTCATTAAAGTGTGAGTACAGAAACATGTCGTCATGGTTACTGAGTTCATGTCACTGATGCAGAACCAGAAGCTGAATCAGTTTTATTGTTTGTTAACCGTCATCAGATGTTTTCACAGGCAGCATTCAAGTCAGTGACGACTGTTTCATCTAATCCTTTGCATCCTGTAACTCTAGTTAGAAACTGAAGCTACTCTGATCGTTAAAGGTGAGCTCACCGTTAAGGTGAAGCCCTGTGATTGGCTGGCTGTCGGTGACATGACCGCTGTCCTTCAATTCAATTCAATTCAATTCAATTCAATTCAATTCAATTCAATTCAATTCAATTCAATTCAATTCAGTTTTATTTGTATTGCGCCAAATCACAACAGAAGTTGTCTCAGGACACTTTCCATATAGAGCTGCTACAGACCAAACTCTTTATCTACAGAGAAACCAACAATTCCCCCATGAGCAAGCACTTGGCGACAGCGGCGAGGAAAAACTTCCTTTTAACAGGCAGAAACCTCGAGCAGAACCAGACTCTGGGTGGGCGGCCATCTGCCTCCACCGGTTGGGTGAGAGAGGAAGAGCAAGAGAGGGAGAGAGAGAGAGACAGACAGACAGACAGACAGACAGACAGACAGACAGACAGACAGTCACAGTAACAGTGACAGTGGATGTAATAACAGCAGTAGCAGTTGCAGTGGATGTCAGGCAGGGCCAAGGCAGGAGACGCAGCTGAAATCCACAATCCAGATTCAGACACTGTCCATGGGAACCTGCAAGACGACAAAGCACAGAGACTCCGGGGAAGGAGCTAAGTTAGCAAGACGCCGTGGTAGGACATGAGAGCGTGCGGATGGAGAGGGACAGAAGGACGGAGGAGCTCGGTGTATCTTTGGATGTCCCCCGACAGTCTAATCCTATAGCAGCATAACTAGGGGCTGGTCCAGGACCAGCCTGAGCCAGCCCTAACTATAAGCTTTATCAAAGAGGACAGTTTTAAGCCTACTCTTAAATGTAGAGACAGTGTCTGCCTCCCGGACAAAGACTGAAGATGGTTCCACAGGAGAGGAGCTTGATAGCTAAATGCTCTGACTCCTGTTCTGCTTTTTGAGACTTTAGGAACCATAAGTAGAAATGCATTCTGGGAACGCAGTGTTCGAGTAGGGCAATAAGGTACTATGAGCTCTTTAAGATAAGAAGGTGCCTGGCCATTTATGGCTTTGTAAGTAAGGAGGAGAATTTTAAACTCTATTCTAAACTTTACAGGGAGCCAGTGCAAAGTGGCGAGTATTGGAGAAATATGATCTCGCTTCCTGGTTTTTGTCAGAACACGTGCTGCAGCGTTCTGGAGCAACTGGAGAATATTCAGCAATGAATTTGGGCAGCCTGATAGTAAAGAATTGCAATAATCCAGCCTGGAAGTTACGAATGCATGGACTAGTTTTTCTGCATCATTTTGAGACAAAATATGCCTGATTTTTGCGATATTACGTAGGTGAAAAAAGGCAGTCCTTGAAATTTGTTTTACATGGGAGTGAAAGGACATGTCTTGGTCAAAGATGACTCCCAGATTCTTTACAGTGGTGCTGGAGGCCAGCGCAATGCCATCCATAACTGCTATGTCATCAGAAAGTGACTTTCTAAGATGTTTAGGGCCGAATACTATAACTTCAGTTTTGTCCGAGTTTAGCATCAGAAAATTGCAGGTCATCCAGGTCTTTATGTCATGAAGACATGCTTGTAGTCTAGTTAACTGACTGGTTTCTTCCGGTTTCATTGATAAATATAGCTGGGTATCATCTGCATAGCAATGAAAATTTATTGAGTGCTTCCTGATAATCTTACCTAAAGGAAGCATATATAAGGTGAATAGAATTGGTCCAAGCACAGTCATGTTTGTGAAGACGTTCAGGCTTCTAAGCTTTAACGCACCAGAGTCCATCTTCTGCTCTGCTGATGGAGCAGCTTCCTGTTCCTGCAGGCTGTCAGTCGGTTAAACTGACTGTAAAACAGATCGCCTCCACCTCTGTGCACCCCCACCAGCAGACTCTGAAGAGCGTGTCGCTCTGCTTCCTGATGGAAAACCAGTTTGAGACCAGCAGCAGGGTGGACCTGCGCACTGTGACATTAACATAATGACAAAGGGTTTACCTTTGACCCAAAGCTGCACCACTTAAAGGAGATTGTTCTGTGACCCTCCGCCATTTACTTAATCCCACAATCCTCTGCTTCGTGCTGAGAACAGCTGCAGCAGCAGACTGGCCATACATTTAAATAAAATCACAGTTCACTTAAAATGATTTGCTGTCAGATTAAAGAGCTTCAGGTTCAGATGTTCCTCCACAGTCGGACTCCATGAGGAATAAAGCGGCGCTGACTGAACGTGTCATCCGAGTCGATCTCTGAACTCTGAGGCCGAGTCCACGCATTTCAGCGTCAGCGTTTCATCCACACGCTCAGACTTAAGTCATGTTTGTGAAGACGTTCAGAGACGTTTGCAGTGGAACGCTGCGTGTCTTCCGTCTTGACATGAATGGCAGATGTGGCTAAAATAGAGCTGGTGCTAACGATGCTAACAGGACTGTTTCATGCTGATTATTGAATGCACCGTCACTCTTCCTCTGAGGAGCAGAAAACGCTGTGCAGAGGTCACTGCCGCAGAATCCAACACTCCCACCACACTGACCCTCCGACTCGCACCTCTAGCCAACAGCTGATGGCTTTTTTCAGCCATGTGATTGACATGTTTGCAGTTTGTCTCTGGAGATGGCCTGTCTGTCTGTCTGCCTGTCTGTCTGCCTGTCTGCCTGCCTGCCTGCCTGTCTGTCTGCCTGTCTGTCTGCCTGCCTGTCTGTCTGCCTGCCTGCCTGCCTGCCTGTCTGTCTGTCTGCCTGTCTGACATTCATGTTCCCCTCAGGATGAACTGGAATAACTGTATTGATCCTCTGACTCTTCATGTAGCGCCACCATCAGGTCAGCATGTTAATGTGTCCACACTTCGGTTTTTATCTGAACTGATGACGTTCAGCCTCAGCAGGATTTTGTGTTTACTGCTAGTTTGGAAGCTAGCATGCTAAAATGCTGAATTAAGGTGGTGAACATTAAACCTGCTAAACATCAGCATGTTATCATTGATAGCATGCTAATGTTAGCAGGGCTGCACTTCTGACCAGGCAATGCATGCAACTCCCTGGGGGTCCTGGACCCCCAAAGGCCCCAAAAAGACCCAGAGTCACTTGCAGCCTACTGGTGTCTGGCTGTTTAATTGATTCCACAATAACCGAGTAATTAGAATATGAAGGAGGGCGGAAAGGGCGTTAGCGTCAGGGAAGTTAGCTCATGTTGTGTTTCATGTTTCAAGTTTCATGTTATCAAATTAAAGGGGCCCAACAGGAAACTTTAACACGTTCACTGGGCCACTGATGTTAGCATTAGCAAAAAGCACTTCAGTGTAAAGGTGACAATATCATTCAGTGCAGTGAGATTATTTCAACATTTCCAAGAATGTCCAACCTTTTCATGATGTGAACATCCTGCACGACGACTTATTTGTATTGGGCATAGATATGTAGATTTTACAAGAGGAGAGTTTTGTGGCTCAGCTTTGGACGAGTATGACGTGGTAAGATGGAAACGTTTTCAGAGCAGCAGCTGAGCGTCACACAGTCACTGTGCTGTGTCTTCATGGGAGCGCTTCACGTCTTTCTGTCTTTGTCCCGCTTTGGCGTCTCCTCCAGGCTTGTGTGCAGCTGATCGTCCACACTCCTGGACCCATCAGCATAACATTTGTGCACATTTCTGAGTGTATGCTCAAGGATTTCTGCTGTTTGCAGTGATTCACATTTTAGAAAGAGCATTTCACGATTCTGCAAAGGACAACGAAGCAAAGGGCATTTCCACATTTTGACCTTTGACCTGCCTCAAAAACTGACATCCACAGAAAAGTTTGCTCTCATGTTGAACCGAGAATCTGAAGATTAATTCTACAATCAGTTAGTTATGATCCACTAAAGATCCACTAAACAATGAAGATGAGAATATTTATCAATTTTTGTGAAATTCACCACCATCGTGACTGTAGAACAAAGTGTGTAGACCACAGTGTGTAGTTCGCAGTGTTGTCTGTTGTGTGTGTAGACCACAGTGTGTAGTTCGCAGTGTTGTCTGTTGTGTGTGTAGACCACAGTGTGTAGTTCACAGTGTTGTCTGTTGTGTGTGTAGACCACAGTGTGTAGTTCACAGTGTTGTCTGTTGTGTGTGTAGATCACAGTGTTCAGGATGGGCTCAGAGGGACAGCAGGACATCGAGATGTCCATTCTGACGGCTCTGCTCAAAGGTAACCCATCACGGTTGCAGTTTTCAGACACGTCTCTGTCCTCACTGGACTAAAGTGTGTCCTCTGTGTTTGACGAACACCTGGTTTGTGTCTTGCTGTGTTTTCAGGTACGAATGCGTCAGCGTCCGATCAGCTGAGTTTGGCTCTGGCCTGGAACAGAGTGGACATCGCTCGCAGTCAGATATTTGTGTATGGACTGCGCTGGCCCGTGAGTTATACAGTACATTCATCTATTGACCTGTCTTTGTGTTTGTCGTGCCGGGGACAAACGTGGACGCTTTGTTTGATGCCACCATGCTATGTCTCCTCACAGCTGCAGTCACATGCCGTCGGCCTCTGCACGCCATCTCGTCAGGCCTGAAACGCCAGAAACAGAGACAGCAGAGAGACAGACAGAGAGAGACAGAGACAGCAGCAGATGATGGATAGAGGCAGAGAGAGGGAGAGTCCATAAATAAGCATCAAAATGAAGCTTGCTCACCAAAAACTGGGGAGGGTCCTCTTTGACCTCGTACAGAGGTCCTGGCTGAGCCCCCAGTAAAAGCCTTAGAGTTTCCTCTTCCATCTCCAGCTGGAACAGCAGAGGAGGGAGAAACAGATAAGAGTCCAATGAGAAGTCAAGACGGTCCCAGAAAATGAGACAAGCCTTCAGCAGTCTGACTGTTTGTCCTCCAGGTGTCCTCCAGGTGTCTATCACTGAGCGTATGTTCGATGCTGTTTCCGCAGCCTGTGAGCGTTTTACCAACCGACCGGCCAAAAAGTCCCGCAGGCCAGCGGGCGGCAGCAGGAGGAGGAGCGGGGAAAGGAAAAGCCAGAGGCAAGAAAGGAAAGGGGGGCAAAAGCAAACCTGAACCACCGGAGGAGACAGACCCCCGGAAACTGGAGCTGCTCAGCTGGGTAAGACACGAAGCCAACATCAAAAAACCGTCTGCCTTTTTATAGAAAAGCATTGAAACCAGACCGCAGTTCACAGGTGCTGATCTCAGAGCAGCTAACTGCTGCAGAGCCTCCTCCGGAGCAGCTCAGGTGTGCAGCATCAGTTACCAAGGCCATGTAGCCGTGTTCAGATGACACTGAGAGCTCTGGCTGCCTGCACACCTCCAGATCTCCACCTGAACAGCCTGCAACCTGAAACTGTAGCTGTCCAACTGAACTGCACAGCGCTCACAGTATTCACACAAGTTAATGACTGCAGCTTAGTCAGGTGACTGCAGGGGGAGGTCCTGATGATGATGATGTCACTGCAGGTGAACTCTCTGGAACAGGCCATGATGGACGCTCTGGTGTTGGACAGAGTGGATTTCGTCAAGCTGCTGATTGAGAACGGCGTCAACATCCATCGTTTCCTGACTATTCCTCGTCTGGAGGAGCTGTACAACACGGTGAGACACCTGAGGACACTGGACTCTCCTCAGTGTCTGTGTGTGTTCACACCCACCTGTTATAACACCCACCTGTGCTAACACCCACCTGTATTAACACCCACCTGTGCTAACACCCACCTGTGATAACACCCACCTGTTCTGACACCCGCCTGTGCTAACACCCGCCTGTGCTAACACCCGCCTGTGCTAACACCCACCTGTATTAACACCCACCTGTGCTAACACCCACCTGTGATAACACCCACCTGTTCTAACACCCGCCTGTGCTAACACCCACCTGTGATAACACCCACCTGTTCTGACACCCGCCTGTGCTAACACCCACCTGTGATAACACCCACCTGTTCTGACACCCGCCTGTGCTAACACCCACCTGTGCTAACACCCGCCTGTGCTAACACCCGCCTGTGCTAACACCCGCCTGTGCTAACACCCGTCTGTGCTAACACCCACCTGTACTAACACCCGCCTGTGCTAACACCCACCTGTGCTAACACCCGCCTGTGCTAACACCCACCTGTACTAACACCCACCTGTGCTAACACCCGCCTGTGCTAACACCCGCCTGTGCTAACACCCACCTGTACTAACACCCACCTGTGCTAACACCCACCTGTGCTAACACCCACCTGTGCTAACACCCCCTTGTGCTAACACCCACCTGTGCTAACACCCACCTGTGCTAACACCTGTCTGTCATATGACATCACAGGTGCAGCATTGGTTCACAGTCACCAGATGTGCTTTTCAAATGAAAAAGAAAACGAGCAGAATAAAGCAAAATAATAACAAATGGACTGATGGATTTTATCAAGCTCAAAAGAAACAAAGACGTCAGAAAAACAGCATTTAGACATTTGTTTGGGGAAATGAATGAATATGAATGGATGAATGATTGGTGGGACCTGCAGCGTGGCTGTACGACACCTCCTCGCAGGAGAAGCTACAGAGCTACAGTGCGATTAGCCGAGCCTGGTGCAAAGCTCAGAGGCAGGGCGCTTTCCATTCCCTAAAAAGCTGCTGTGTAAATGCAAGTATAATGATTTCAGCACCGTTCTGTCCGTCAGAGGTGACGCTGCCACCAAACAGCCAAAAATCAGTGATTTCAGGGCTGAGTGTTAATCCGTTTGACTGCAGCACAGCTGACTAAATCACTTCTGCTCAGAAAGGCGGGAGTTCATACTTTTGGTGTCATTTATTTGGTTTGCGGGCGGTTGATTGAAACCGTCCTTGTCGGTGATCCGCGGTGTCACACGGCTCAGAAAGATGCTCTTGTGTTGGATTGTGGGAGAAAAGGTTTAATGATACAAAGTGTTTGTGCAGCTTTGAGCTCTTCAAACGTTTCTCTTCTCGTTCTGAAGTTCCTGACTTATGAAACAAAAGCTTTCTGCTTTAGCCTCCATAGTCTCATTGACATGTTTATCTGCAGCTTAGCGTCCATCAGTGCTCCACTTCATCTTGTGTTATATCACTGCTGTCTCTAATCTTTATCTGCTTCAAAAAGCTCTTAAAACAACATGTGGCGCTCCTGCGAGTCACATTATTGTCGGCGTGAAGCCGCGGCTTCAAAAAGCCGTCCAGAGAGAACAAACAGATGGAATCAGGCCGCTAACAGCTGTTCGTCACCTCACTCACACTTTGACGTTCAGCCATGAAAATCATCCCAATGTCTTTAATTACGTCCATTTTAACGGACAGCAGCGACAGTTTGAATATAGATTTAAATGAAGCTGATCTGATCTCTTCATCATCATCATCATCATCATCAGCAGCAGCAGCAGCAGCAGCAGCAGCCGCTTCCTCCTCACCGATCGTACATAAACAATAAACATAATTAAAATGAGAAGATTCAGATTCAAAACTTTTGCTTTCGCTTTGCTGCAGTACAAACACACAGAAAGAAGGATGAAAACAAGTTAGAACTACTATAAAGACGACATTCAGATTCAGATTCAGAATATTTATTGTACTCTTGGGTAAATTCGGTTTACAGTGAGTGAGTCACCTCTATTGTAAACACACAGAACAACACAAGACAAGACAAAGTGACGGCAGTGCTTAGGCTAAAAGAACAAAGAGGACGGCCCCAAGATTAAAAATAAGATATAAGGAACGATAAAATAAATAAATAAATACATAAATAATGTTGCAGTTTCTCTCACTTATTGATAGCACTGATGGCTGCTGGTACAAAGCTGTTTTTGTAGCGTCTGGATTCACAAGCAGGTACCATGAACCTCCGACCTGATGGGGGCAGCTGAAACTCACCATTAAGAGGGGGGGCGTCACCTCTTACAATAGAGATGGCTACAGGGGTTCTGGGGTATGTCTGCTCAAACACAGTTAGAATACACAGCTCATGTTAAAGCGGAACTGTTCCAGGCTTTTTCAAATTCTTTTTAATGGCCCTGTCAGTCAGTTGTTGTTGTTGTTGTTGTTGTTGTTGTTGTTGTTGTTGTTGTTGTTGTTTGACTTTCCATCAGTTTCCTGTTTGTTTGGCGTTTTCTGCTGTAGAAGTTGGGACCAGCTAACACGCTGCACTTTGTGGTCAGAGACGTGAAAAAGGTGAGTTTTGTGTATTTAAACAGCGACTGCTGCCCAGTGTTGTGATAGTTGTTGGTGGTTTCTTAGCCGCAGAGGTGCATCCTTCCCTTTCAGGCTTATGTTCAGGTTTTCTGGCCCAGCGAAAATAATAATTCACACTATATGAACTAAAGTCTTTACTACATTTCCCTGTTAGCTCATCCATTGACAATAATCTTGTCCTACATAATTCTGAAATCTAGTTCCTGATGAAAGTCTTGTTAGCTTTGTGAATCTGCAGATGTTTGTGAGACACAGTGAACCTCTGATAAAAAAGCTGATTGAGTGGACGATGTGTAAAACAGCGGTTGGTGTTTCAGGGGAATCTTCCTCCAGACTACCAGATCACACTGATCGATATCGGCCTGGTGCTGGAGTTCCTGATGGGTGGAGCTTACCGCTGCAACTACACCAGGAAGAGCTTCAGGACGCTGTACAACAACCTGTATGGCCTCAAGAGAGTGAGCAAACCTTGGTTTCATTGTGAGGCTGCTGCAGAGTTTGTGACCACAATGCTCCATAAACACAAACTCACAGTGAACCACTAAACATGAACACACAGGGGACACACACACACTCACTCACATACACACACACACACACACACACACACACACACACACACACACACACACACACACACACACACACACACATCGTAATGACTAAACATAGAAGTGAATGTGACCATCGGCCTAAATGCTGCAATGGACAACAAAGAAGTGGCTGAAGGAAAGAAGTCACACATGGAAAACATGCAGCAGTGGTGAATGAGGACCATGAGACCAGACGATGATCTCCATCAGATGCATTGATTAGTTTAAACACAGGATGAGGATCTTTAAGACTTAACATTCTGCAGGCACCTGAATTATTGAGCGAAGGCTCCTGAAGTCTTCCTGTTGATGTGCAGCACCAGCCGAACTGCACAGGTGAAGTATTGTTTCTGATGCTTGATGGCCAGAGCAGATCAGGCTATTGACAACAACCACAGAAGTACTGCATGTCACAAACAGAGGACGTCCAGGTCAGAGTGGGCCTGATGTCCAAAGATGACTTTGTCAACAGGACAGTAACTGAGCTGCTGGGGCCTGGACCTGGACCAGGTCCTGGACCTGAAGAATCAACTTCAGATGAAATCTGTGTGCACACGTTCTGTCCTGCTCCAGTCAGTGTGACATTGATCCATTTCTGCAATAATAAACTTGCCATATCTTCTCTTACAGCCTAAAGCCCTGAAACTTCTTGGAATGGAGGTTTGTTATTTGTCATTATTTCCAAAACTTGCTGTAAATGAAAAAATATCTGAAAATAACCAGCGTTGGTGGTGGATTTGGTGTCTGACATGCGGACTTGTTCATGTGGTTCCTTCAGGATGACGAGCCTCGTGCGAAGGGGAAAGGAAAGAAGAACAAGAAGAAGGAGGAGGAGGTGGACATCGACGTGGACGACCCCGAGGTCAGCAGGTTTCAGTATCCCTTCCACGAGCTGATGGTTTGGGCTGTGCTGATGAAGCGCCAGAAGATGGCGCTGTTCCTGTGGCAGCGGGGGGAGGAGGCCATGGCCAAAGCTCTGGTGGCCTGTAAACTCTACAAGGCCATGGCCCACGAGTCATCCCAGAGCGAGCTGGTGGACGACATCTACCAGGACCTGGAGAACAACTCCAAGTGAGTCTGACAGAACAAGAGTCCAGGTCCTGGTCAGACCAGATCAGATCTGCAGCAGATCCAGACTGGAAGTGTGAACAAAGAAAAAGGTTCACTGAATGCAAAAAGAGCAGCTGAGCTGACCTCAGGGCAGCTTCTGCTGGGGTTAGGGGCCCTGTTGTGCTGCTGTCATGTGATCAGCCAATCAGAGCTTTTCAAAATGTCGACTCTCATCTTATCACACACTGTAAATAATATTATTAACAGCATAAATGTAATGTTGTTAATAACGTTAAGAGAACTTTATTTTTTCAGCACCTTTCAAACAAGAAATGCAGCTCAAAGCGTTCTATGACCCACTTGTTAACAATAGTCAAAATGAGACAGAATAAGGATGAAAGTAAAGAGAATGCACAACGGGAGATGGAGAATAAAACCACTGACAAAGGCTGCGTCCCTGGTTGTCTTCAAACCTCCAATAAACCAGCAGCTGGTCACAGAGTTCTTCAAAGTGAATGACAAAGGAGGGAGTTAGCGATGCAGCTTGGTGCTAGTCCATTAAGAGCTTTGTATACGAGGAGGAGGACCTTAAAATCAGTCCTGAATGTTACAGGAAGCCAGTGCAGAGCAGCTGAAAATGGACCAACGTGGTCTGGGCTTGAATTAAAGGTGTGAATCAGTTTTTCAGCACCTGTTGGTCTAGAAACGGTCATTCTCCAGCTGTTTCTGAGGTGAAAATGAAGTTTTGGTCACCTTGTTAGAGTTAGAACCACAGTTTTAACATCCAGAGAGCATTAAGGGTCAGTGTTCACCGA